>NC_057813.1:41838552-42078773 GCF_018294505.1 Triticum aestivum | reverse complement strand
TCTTATAAAGCGGTGGTAGGTTCTTCGGCGGTGAGGGGTGGGGGGGGGGCTGCCATTAACCGTGATGACGCCATGTGGACCGGGCATCTTTAGTTTACGATAGGCATAATGTGGCACTGCGTTGAACCGTGCGAACGCGGTTCGTCCGAGCAATGCCTGATAGTCACTGCGAAAGGGGACGATCTCGAAGAGTAACTCTTCGGTACGGTGACTGGCTGGAGATCCGAAGATCACTTCCAGTGTGATTGAGCCCGTACAACAGGCCTCTACACCTGGTATGACACCTTTGAAGGTGGCTTTTGTGGATTTGATCCTCGAGGGATTGATGCCCATTTTGCGCATTGTATCCTGATAGAGCAGGTTCAGGCTGCTGCCACCGTCCATGAGGACTTGTGTGTGGTGGAATCCGTTAATGATGGGGTCGAGGACCAATGCGGTTGGATCACCATGACGGGTACTGTTTAGGATGGTCCCTTCGATCGAAGGTGAAAGTGCTAGTTATCGACTAGAGGGGGGGATAGGCGATTTTTATCAAAGTCTTCAAAACATGGAAGCTTCAAAGACAAACAATAGAAATGACCTAATTGATATGCAGTGGAAGATAAACTACACCAAGCAAGCCATAGTCAAGTATGCAATAGTGTTAACGTACGAAGACTAATAGCGGCTAGGTAGTAAGGATCAGGATGGAAGATAGTATGAAGCCAATCAACAATAGTAGTCAAGCAATGAAGTCAAACAGATAAGACAAATAAGCAATGACTTCACGAAGACAAACTCAAAGTAAAGGAGGGAAGGGATAGAACCAGTCACTTGTTGAAGACACAGGATTTGTTGGACCAGTTCCAATTGTTGTGACAACTGTACGTCTGGTTAGGGAGGTTGAGATTCAACTCAGAAGACCGTGTCTTCACCTTATTCCCCTTGAGCTAAGGACACACAGTCCTCGCCCAATCACTCTGGTAAGTCTTCAAGGTAGACTTCCGAACCTTCACAGACTTCGTTCACCCGACGATCCACAATGACTCTTGGATGCTCAGAATGCGACGCCTAACCGGCTGGAGGATACACAGTCCTCAAGTGTAATAAGTATTCAGGTCACACAGATAGAAAGACTTCAGTGATGCCTAACACTCTTTGGCTCTGGGCGTTAGGGCTTTGTTCTCGCAAGGATTTCTCTCTCAAAGGCTTCGAGGTGGGTTTCTCTCAAAACGACAAAAGCCGTAAACTAACTCTGAGCAGCCACCAATTTATGGTGTAGGGGGTGGGCTATTTATAGCCACAAGGCAACCTGACCTGATATGTCCGAAATGACCCTGGGTCACTAAGGAACTGACACGTGTTCCAACGGTCAGATTTCAAACACACATGGCAACTTTACTTGGGCTACAAGCAAAGCTGACTCATCCAGCTCTGGATAAGATTTGCTCTCATTGTCTTCGCTCGAAGACATAGGATTTGGGTTGAGCATCACTTCAGTCACTCTGACTTAGTTCACTTGAACCCCACTTAACAGTACGATGGTTCCTATGACTCAACAAAGAAGAAAAGGAAACAACAAAACAACTCAGTCTTCGCGCTCCATAGTCTTCACTCAATGTCTTCTCATGTCATAGACTTCAGTGTGAATATCTTCACACACCACCATTGTCTTCAATGTCTTCATACATTTTTAGGGGTCATCTCCGGTAGGTAAACCGAATCAATGAGGGACACTACCTGCGTTATCCTGCAATTCTCACAAACGCATTAGTCCCTCAACCAACTTTGTCGTCAATACTCCAAAACCAACTAGGGGTGGCACTAGATGCACTTACAATCTCCCCCTTTTTGGTGATTGATGACAAACTGGTTGAAGTTTTCAACGGGAAAGAAGTATGTGAAATTGTAAAGGATAGCGTATTGGCTTCATAAGTGGCAAGGGCTCCCCCTGAAGATGTGCATATAAATAATTTGCTTCTGGAATGCAAATGCACATGGCATGTTGTACTTGTGGAGACCCTCTTGAACTTATGAATATAATTCATCATACATGAAATGATATAGCTAAGAGAATGACATGCATAATGAAAAATTGACGTCTGCAGAATGATCTAAGTGCGGAAGTTATCATCGCACGTGGAAACGCAAATAAGTAGCAGGCGACCATCAAGTTTAAGTGTTACAACTCAAAGAACGAAGTGTATCAAAAGCAAGAGTTGTAAGCACTAGGCAAAAATATAAAGCAACCGCCCTTATGAACCCGCTTGAAGACTATCAAACTCATACGCTTCTCCCCCTTTTGTCAGTAATGACCAAAAAGGTTTGAAGACATAGAGCATCTACTCGTCCTCATGAGGAGTAGTTGAAGCAGCAGGGTTGTCGTTGTCGTTTGGCGGTGCAGACGAACTTGGTGCAGTGTCGATGCGTGCAGATGTAGGGGGTGGTGAAGTAGCATCGTCTTCATCATCGATCACATTGGCATTGACAGTTGCCGCGGAGGAAGAATAGTCAGAGTCTTCAAGAGATGGAGTTCTTCGTAGGACATCATTCCGTGGAGGAGTGGAGTCAAACTTGAATCTTTCAGTGAAGCCATCGTCTTGAAGATCAACTTCAGCACTAAGTAGGGTCAAACTCTTCCATGATCGCCGACAAGTTTCGTGAGTGACAAATGCATTCTTGGTGGCAAGGTTTAAAATGCGATTTACATCCACCAAGAGGCTTTGCATCTGACGCTTGAGCCAAAAATGATGCTTATCTTGCTTCTGATGCAGGGCCACAAGAAGTCTCGGTCATTGAGGACCCAAGAGCGCTTCTGAGGCCTTTGAGCAATTGTGCTCTCAGTAGCTTCAGTTGGCGCACGATGAGGCAGACGAGTGTTTCCAGCCATTGGATAGACACGCGTGACAGCTTGGACTCCTTCCATAGGCTGAGTGAAGCTTTGATGTTCAGCATTTTGAAGACAAAGAGGCTTCTTGGCAGGTTCAGGGTATATGGCTTCAACTGACATATCAACCTCTGGTAGGAAGATCAAATGATTGCGAGCAGATGGTTGATAGTTGACAGCAGAGTGTTGCTTGATGAGGCACATGACCCATGGAGCATAGAACTTCAGTCCGAAAAGGTCAGATCCAGATGCAGCCAGTTACCTGATGAAGAAATCTTGCGCAGTCAAGCTGATGCCATTGAGGATGTAAAAGACCAATGTCTTCATGGCTCCTTCAAGTGTTGCAGCTGATGAATGTCCTTTGATCGGCCATAGAGTCCGCCTGATGATATGATATATAGTGCGCGGCAGATACTCAAGGTCATCAACAAAGAACTCCTTTGGATATTTAGCATCACGTGGCAAAGGCTTCATCATGCTCAACATCTGGCTCATATTGGGTTCAGGCTTATGGAAGATGCTCTCCAGCGCATTGTGGTGGTTTTGACAACCAGGTTCATATAGCTCTCCGGGAGTGGATAGGCCTGTAAGCTCAATGATGTCAAGAGCTTTGGCTTCATGATGAACATTTCCTGTCATCCACTCGAGAACTCATGTCTTCGTATCTCTGTTATAACCGCGAATGTGGAGTGTAGCATAGAATTGAAGCAATAGCTCTTTATTCCAATGTTCTTGGTCTGTGAGAAAGCTGAGCAGACCAGCATCACGAAAGCAGTCAAGTGCTTCTTCTAAGCATGGCAGTCCAGCAATGGCTTCAGTGTCGAGGCGCATATGAGGGAAAATGCGCCCTTGATCATATAGAACACAGGAGTAATAGCTTCGCTGCTAATGACTCCAGAACTGATCTGATGATATTCTTGGCTTCGTGTAGGGGTTCTTTGAGCTGTCAAAGAATGTGTTGTGGCTCTTGAAGCCACTTGCATTGAAAGACCCGACAGATGTGGCAGTACCTAGAAACCTTGGCCGTCTTGGCTTTGGCTTCTGAACCTGAGGCCTATGCTTAATGTGATAGTCAAATTGAGGACCAGAGACAGTAGGCGGAGGGATCAGAACGGGCCATCGTACTGTGATTAGCTCGCCATGGTTGTGTGCTTGCTTGATTGTATAGGGCCTTGGTGGCGGAACAGGAGCAGTGGCAGCAACAGTGGCTTCGGGCTGCACATCAGAAGCTTCAAGAGCATTTTCAGCATTGGCTTCTGGTATAGGGCTTGGGACAGGCTCCACATTAGCTTCAGCCATGACTATGTCATTGGCTTCATTGGTGTTGGTGGTGGCAGCCTCAAGGTTTTCAACCTCCACTTGCTGAGCTGGAGGGTCAGACACAGACACGTTCACATCATGAACAACTTCTTCAGGAATGGGGGGTGTAGGGACACGTTCTTCTTGACGTTCGTCATCGGCTGATGCAGCCAGATTGTCTTCAGCAGCTGGTGCTTCAGACATGGAGACATTCACAGCAGGAGTGGCTTCTGAAAACACTTGACGTGCAACAGGTTGATGGTGCACTTCTCCTTCTGGAATGCTCGGAAGAGGGGCTTGAGGCCTTGGTCGTTTGCGAAGCCTTTGTAGTACAGGCGACGCCTTTGGGGATGGAGTGGGCAGGTCCTCATCCTCTTCAACTTGCACGGATGGTGTGGCTTGTTGTTGTTGGGGAGTGCTGGGGGAGTCTTTTTCTTGCGGGCGATCAGCCCATGAAGCATCCTGAGCAATTGGCGTCAGAGGACGACCAATGCTGATGATTTCGCTGTTCGTACGAACAGGCGATGATACCACATTGTATTCAATTTGAGGAAGAACTTCATCATCTTCAATATTGTCATGATGACCAATGTCTTCAGCAGTGATGGGATCAACTGCTGGAATCTCTTCAGCTTCAGGAGCCTCTGTGGAAGCAGGCTCATGAACAGTCATGCGAAGTTCTTGGGTTACAGATGTAGGACGAACCACTGAGATGGGTTCAACAATAAGGGGCTCTGTGGGAGCAGCCCGACTCTTCTTGGTCTTGCGCTTCTTCTTGGAGGGAGCAGCATTAGAGGCTTCTAAGGTTTTCCGTTTTCTGGCTTCAGCCTCTGCAGCCCTCGTCTTCTTCTGTTCTGAAGCGGCTGACGTGACTTTTGGCTTCGAGCCAGTCATGCTGCTTGGGAAGACAATGCGAGGTTCATCTGGCCTTGAAGGTGCAGATTGGACAGTCGATTTCTTCTTCTTTGCAGCCATCCTGGGGTCGATGCCAGGACGACCAAGAGCCTTGCGCTTTTCAACCTCATTGTAGGCAAGCACACACTTGTCAGCCAGATTTTTCATGCGCTCTCTGGAGCCTCGAGCTTCTTCACGCTTCTTGTGAAAGGCTTCTTTGAGCTCGTGCAGCATGATCTTGAAGTTCTTGACATCTTGCACGTTGAGCGTGGCCACATGCTTCTTGAACTGAGCCTTTTCATAGTCAATCTTGTGCTTCAGTTCGATGATGCGCTGAGCAATAGCTATCTCAGAAGCAAAGGCGCCATTGAAGTCGACGCTGAGGCCAATTGGAAGTTGCAGATCATCAAAGCTGAGATTTGGTGTGTCAAACCACTCATCAATGAAGTTATGGATGATTGCCACGTCAAAGAGAGGCAAGTTGTTGAAGATCTCTGCTTCTTCCTTGCTCTTGATCAATTGCTCAAGAGCATCATCTGCAAGATCGTCATCGCTGGACAGATCAATGTGCTCTTCACGCAGAATAGCAGCAGGAGTCAAAGCCTGATCAGTACTCTTGACGATTTTCTTTTTCTTCTCCGTCTTCTTAGAGATGCGTGAAAGATCTTCAGATTGCACACTGGCTTCAGGAGGTGCAGTGGCCAATGGCTTCACACGAGAAGCTTTTGGAGGTGCAGCTGATGATGAAGCCTTAATCTTGTTTGGCTTCTGCGGCCTTGGAGGAGGAGCTGGGGCTTCATCAGAATCAGCATCATTGTCAGAATGATCCACTTTGGCACCTTGTACCAAGATGTAGGAGATGAGGCCATCAAGGTTTGCAAAGGGGCCAATTCTATTTTCTTCAGCTTCACGTGTGCCATCATCACGGGGAGCAGAGGGACCAGGATTGAAGTCTAATCCCCATGACTTCTTGTTTTCCTTTGCCGAAGCCTTAGCATACTGGAAGTTGCGCTTGAAGAGATTGTCATCACGACACCAGAGCAATGATGATGGGTCAGCTTCTTCAGGCTGTGGTCCACGGACCATGCAAGGATAGAATTCTTGCGCAATGGCTTCAGCTTTGTTCTTGGGGGGAAGGCCTCGATAGAGAATATCACCCCAAGGGCTCTTGATAGCATTCTTCTCAGCGTACTCCTGGGTCATGAGCTTGTACTTGAACCATTGTTCAGCCCAATAGCGTCGAATCCATTGGATTCAAGTCTTGCGCTGATTGTAATCCTCTTCAGGATCTATTTTGTAGATTTCTGCAAGATCATCAGGCAGATCCTTTGAAGATCCCCCACGACGCTGTCTGCCACCCTTCCTGACAGATTTCTCCGTAGCCATGAACTTCAAACTGAACGGTTTCAATATGTTCAAAGGCTTTAAAGGCTTTCGCTTGCTGGTTAGACAGGAACTGGCTTCGGGAGATTCAATGTGTTGCTGTAAGAATTCTGCAAACGAATGCAGACTATGAGAACCTAGGGATTCTCCCATGGACATATACCTGTGACAGCATTAGAGATGCGAGGGAAGGGGAAGAGGTCATATGCATTCTCAGAAGATTTTGAAGATAAATCAGTTTGAAGACATTGACCTCATGAAGCGAAGACTCTCACTTATATGTTGAGAGTCGGTTCCAGATTTGTACGAATCCGTGAATAAGTACAAGTGAGGAATCTAACTAGATGTGAAGCTTAAGTGAATATACTAGGCAGTATGAGATGCAGACAAAATAGGTCTAACTTTGTATAGACAGAAACCAATTTTGGTAAATTGGATGAATCATTGAGGATCAAAAAGATGGTAAAAATAGAGTTATATTTATCACACAATGAACTGCTAGATGGGTTGAAAGGAGACCGAGCAGTTCAATCCACCGTGCCCTAACTTGGCGACGGAGGACACCTACGGCGGCGGCGGAGAAGACGATGCCCGCGGCCAGCGTGAGGACGGCGTCGGAGAAGTCGCGACAGCTAAGTGCTTCATCGCCGGCGTCGTTGAGAGCTAGCGGTGGCGCTAGGGTTTTGACGAGGTGGAGAGGTGGAAGAAGGTTTTCTTGACCGCAGGGGACACGTATTTATAAGTAGGTGTGCGGCACAACGCAATTACGCAGGTGCCCCTGTCTGTTCACATCCGTGGGACACGTGGCAAGCATGCAACATACTCAGAGTTGTCCCACGTTCCCACACCCGCCAAGTTTGTCGGATGGTTGTTCCGGCTTCTCCCGATATCGACAATAACAATGAATCATTTAAAGAGGACTTGATGTTTGTCTCTATGTCTTCTGCTGACAAGGATGGAGAGAAGACATTCGACAATTTCAACAGAATGCATATGATTTGGATAGATAGAGTTTGAGATAGTAAGCATAGAGAGATTAGGGTCCGATCACATTCACTTAGTTCAAAAGATTCAACAATGAAGACATAGCTATAAGTGAATGCTGTAGAGGACAGAATACTAGTATGAGAAAGCAATCAACTCAACATAGTGAAGTAAATCATGAAGATAAGTTGAAAGTTGAAGACAAATCAATATGCGAAGATATTCAACAATAACGCCATGAGTGAAACACTTCAAACCAAGAAATTTGGTGGTGGTGTTACCCACCGTATAGGAAGTATTAGACCCAGACACGGCGCACAATTATCGTGGCGCTCCGAAGTCAAATTCCAAGTTAATGTATTCACACTCAGAATGTAAGTCTTCATTGATTGAAGATATACTTTACTTCGTGTGTTGCACATTTAAGTCATCAACATGCATAAGTGTTAGGATGTGTGCCTGATCACAGGACATTTGAGGATTCCAAGATATTTAGCTCACACCGTAACTTGCAAAACCTTTTCTCATCCAAGGGCTTTGTGAAGATATCTGCCAGTTGCTCTTCAGTGTTGACGTGAATGATGTCAATATCTTTCTTCATGACATGATCTCTGAGAAAATGATGACGAATTTCAATGTGCTTTGTCTTCGAGTGCTGAACTGGATTGTTGGCAATCTTGATGGCCCTTTCTTTGTCGCAGAAGAGAGGGACTTGCTTCAGATTGATGCCATAGTCCTTGAGAGTTTGCTTCATCCACAGAAGCTGAGCACAACAAGATCCAGCAGCAATGTATTCAGATTCAGCAGTTGAGAGTGATACACAGTTTTGCTTCTTTGAAGACCAATAGACAAGTGATCGTCCCAGAAAGTGACATGTTCCTGATGTTGACTTGCGATCCACCTTGTCACCAGCATAATCAGCATCCGAGAATCCAACCAGATCAAATCTTGAGCCCTTTGGATACCATAATCCGAGTGTTGGGGTGTAAGCCAAATATCTAAGAATTCGCTTCACAGCTAAGTGATGCGATTCCTTTGGTGCCGCTTGGAATCGAGCACACATGCAAACACTAAGCATAATATCTGGCCTAGATGCACATAGGTAAAGTAAAGAACCAATCATGGAGCGGTATACCTTTTGATCGAACTCTTTACCATTGTTGTCGGGACCAAGATGATGTTTGGCTGGCATTGGCATCGTGTAACCTTTGCAATCTTGCATGCCGAACTTCTTCAGGCAGTCTTTGAGATATTTTTCTTGAGATATGAAGATGCCATTTCTTTGCTGACGAATTTGAAGACCAAGGAAGAACTTCAGCTCACCCATCATGGACATCTGATATTGCTCTTGCATCATGTATCCAAACTCGTCACTATACTTCTGGTTGGTGCAACCGAAGATTATGTCATCCACATATATTTGGCACACAAACAGTTCACCATCATATGTCTTCGTGAAGTGTGTGGGATCTAGGGATCCTGGTTTGAAGCCTTTGCTCTTCAGGAAGTCTTTGATTGTATCATACCAAGCGCGAGGAGCTTGTTTGAGGCCATACAGTGCTTTGTTTAGTTTGTACACCATATCAGGATGTTTTGGATCTTTAAAGCCAGGTGGTTGAGCAACATACACTTCTTGTTCAATCTTGCCATTGAGGAAAGCACTTTCCACATCCATTTGATATAGCAAGATGTTATGGTGATTAGCATAGGCTAGCAGTATGCGAATAGCTTCAAGCCTAGCCACAGGAGCAAAAGTTTTATCGAAGTCAATTCCTTCAACTTGAGTATATCCTTGTGCCACTAGACGAGCTTTGTTTCTGATGACTTGACCATGCTCATATTGCTTGTTCCGATATATCCATTTAGTGCCAATAATGTTATGCTTGTGAGGGTCAGGGCGCTTGACTAGTTCCCAAACATTATTCAGCTTGAACTGTTGAAGTTCTTCTTGCATGGCATGAATCCATTCAGGTTCCATAAAGGCTTCAGCAACTTTCTTGGGTTCAGATATTGATACAAATGAAAAATGCCCACAGAAATTTGCTAACTGTGTTGCTCTTGAGTGAGTAAGCGGACCAGGTGTGTTGATGCTATCAATTATCTTCTCAATTTGTACTTCATTTGCAACACGAGGATGAACTGGACGAAGACCTTGATCATGCAGATCATTGTTATCATTGGAAGGATTGTCTTCGGTCTGAGCATTGTCTTCAGGTTGGTTTGGTGCAGAAATGATAAGTTCCTCTTCAGGCTGTGCTTCAGAGGGCATGATTTCACCAGTTCCCATCAGCTTGATAGATTCACTGGAAGGAGCTTCATCTAGTGTGCTTGGCAGGAGTTCTCGTTGTGAACCATTGGTGTCATCAAATCGCACGTCCACAGTTTCAACGATTTTGTAGTGGAAGAGGTTGAAGACTCTGTAAGAGTGCGAATCCTTTCCATAGCCAAGCATGAAGCCTTCGTGAGCTTTGGGTTCAAATTTTGACTTGTGATGGGGATCCTTGATCCAGCATCTCGCACCAAAAACTCTGAAGTAGCTGACATTTGGCTTCTTGCCAGTAAGGAGCTCATAGGATGTTTTGCCCAGAAGCTTATGGATGTTGACACGGTTGATGATGTGACAAGCTGTATCAATAGCTTCAGGCCAGAACTTTCTTGGTGTCTTGTACTCGTCGAGCATTGTTTGAGCCATCTCAATGAGGGTTCTGTTCTTGCGCTCAACAATGCCATTTTGCTGAGGTGTGTATGGAACAGAAAATTCATGAGTGATTCCCATTGTATCCAGATAAAGATCAAGCCCGGTGTTCTTGAATTCAGTGCCGTTATCACTTCTGATATGCTTGATCTTGACGCCATAATTGTTCATTGCTCGATTGGCGAATCGTCTGAAGACATCTTGTACTTCAGTCTTGTAGAGAATTATGTGCACCCATGTATATCTTGAGTAGTCATCAACAATGACGAAGCCATAGAGACACGCCGTTGTTGTGAGGGTGGAGTAGTGAGTAGGGCCAAATAAGTCCATGTGCAACAGCTCAAAGGGTTGAGATGTCGTCATGATTGTCTTCGAGGGGTGATTAGCCCTCGTCATCTTTCCAGCTTCGCAGGCACCACACAAATGATCTTTCTTGAACTTGACACCTTTGATGCCTATGACATGCTTCTTCTTGACAAGAGTGTGTAAGTTCCTCATGCCAGCATGCCCCAGCCTTCGATGCCAGAGCCAGCATTCTGAAGCTTTTGCAAGAAGACATACAGCAAGTTTTGGACCTGCTGAGAAATCTACCATGTATAGATCACCTTTCCTATACCCTTCAAAGACTAGAGACTTGTCAGATTCCATTAGTACAAGGCAACGATATTTTCCAAATATCACAATCATGTTTAAGTCATAAAGCATTGAGACAGACATTAAGTTGAATCCAAGGGATTCAACAAGCATCACTTTATCCATGTTTTGATCCTTTGAGATTGCAACTCTACCTAGACCCAATAACTTGCCTTTACCAGTGTCAGCAAATGTGATTTGTCTCTTGTCGGATGGACGTAAGGTTGAGTCCATGAGAAGACTTCGATCACCAGTCATATGATTAGTGCATCCGCTGTCAATAATCCATCCTAAAGCTTTTGGTGACATGCCCTACAGTGCAGTTAGGAGGATAGGCTTCACAATGTATGTTGTGAAGCATAAGCAGTTGATGCACACTTGGATTATCACAGCATAGATGAAAGTTAGCACACAGTATGACAGGTAAGCGATTCATATGTGGAATACATAGTAAGTCATTTTATCATGCGTCCCTTTGTGTTTTAGGTCCCCAGCAATAATATCGGACGCCTTTGATTGCTGGCTGGAGACCATGTTCTCCAAAAGAGAGTTAGTTCTTCTTCACCACCCACATCTTTAGGGGTGGCTTAGAAGCAATGAGTCTAAGTGCAGCATCTGAGAATTTCGGCTTTGGAGCCCTAGCAAATAGCCTTGCAGAAGATGAATGATACTCATATGAACAAGCAGAAAAGTTCTTAGTCCTATGAACATAGCGGTTTGAAGACATGCGCTCATATTCATAAGTTTGAGTATGATTTCCCTGCAAAACATTGGCGTTAGGGTGACTCGGGTGAGTCCTGTTTCCGTATGAAGCCATTGGACCATGCGACGCCTTTGGTCTGGGGTTTGTCTTCTTCCCTGGTGGTGTCATGACAACATTCACAGGAAGATTCTCAAGACAGCTTTTGGGAACCCAGATCTTCTTCATTGGCGGTCCATTCCTGCAATTAGTACCAATATACCTGGCAAACACTTCACCATTCTGATTTTTGAACAGTTTATAGTTTGCATCAAAGGATTCATTAATGATAATAGGATTAGCACAGGTAAAGCCAGATAAAGTGGAAGGATCCACTGAAGGTTCCTTTGCAGCAACCCATGTGGTTTTGGGATACTGCTCAGGCTTCCAGTAGGAACCATCAGCATTCATTTTCCTATCGAACCCAACACCCTCTTTCCTAGGGTTTCGATTCAGAATCTGCTTTTTGAGGACATCGCAAAGTGTTTGATGCCCTTTCAGACTTTTATACATCCCTGTTTCAAGCAATGTCTTCAACCTAGCATTTTCATCAGCAATAGTAGTGGTATCCTCAGCAGAGGGGTTAGTTACCACATCAGTAGTTGAAGACAGAGCAACAGTAGCAGCAGTGGAACATTCAGCAACAGAGGCAGCGTTATCACGCTCAATGCATTTTAAATATGGTGGTTCAAATCCATCCTGAGCGGGACTGATCTGTTGAGCGCGAAATGACTCATTCTCCTTTTGAAGATCTTCATGAGTCGCTTTCAGATTCTCAAGCTCTTGCTTCCTTTGAAGATAATCATAGGAGAGCTTTTCATAAGTGGTTGAGAGCGTCTCATGAAGACTTTCAAGTTCTTGATACTTAGCATGAAGATTTTTTATGTCTTTAACTAAGGACTGTGAACGTGTCATTTCCGCGTCCAACAGGTCATCGCTTTTGTCTAACAGTTTTTGAGTATGTTCCATAGCCCTTTGTTGTCCAGTAGCAATTTTAGCAAGTGTTTTGTAGTTGGGTTTAGATTCACAATTAGAGTCATCTTCACTTGATGTTTGAAAGTAAGCATCGTGCGATTTTACCTTGGCACCGCGTGCCATGAAGCAGTAGGTGGGAGCAGGATCGTCCTTGTCATCATCAGCGTTGGTGTGGGAGTCATTGTCTTCATTGTTGAAGATGGACTTTGCGACGTAGGCTGTGGCCAGAGCCAGACTTGCAACGCCAGAGTCGGACTCAGCTTCAGATTCCACCTCTGCCTCCTCAGAAGCAGACTCCTCCTCAGAATCCATTTCCTTGCCAACAAAAGCACGAGCCTTGCCAGATGAGCTCTTCTTATGAGATGAGGATTTTGATGTGGACTTGGAAGAAGACTTTGATGATTTCTTCTTCTTCTTGTCATCAGAGTCATATTCCTTGCTCTTCTTCTTCTTGTTGTTGTTGTCCCACTGAGGACACTCAGAGATGTAGTGCCCAAGCTTCTTACACTTGTGACATGTTCTCTTCTTGTTGTTTTGAGTGGAAGCTTCATCATTTCTTGAACTGGATCGTGAAGACTTTCTGAAGCCCTTTTTCTTGGTGAATTGCTGGAACTTCTTCACAAGCATAGCAAGCTCCCTTCCAATGTCTTCAGGATCATCAGAACCGCAGTCAGATTCTTCTTCTTCAGATGAGGAAACAACTTTTGCCTTCAAAGCACGAGTTCGGCCATAGTTGGGGCCATAGATATCTCTTTTCTCAGAAAGCTGGAACTCATGTGTGTTGAGCCTCTCAAGTATATCAGACGGATCGAGAGTCTTGAAGTCACGACGTTCTTGTATCATGAGGGCAAGGGTGTCAAAAGAGCTGTCAAGAGATCTAAGCAGCGTCTTGACGATTTCATGCTTGGTGATCTCAGTGGCGCCGAGAGTCTGTAGCTCATTTGTGATGTCGGTGAGGCGATCAAACATGAGCTGGACATTTTCATTGTTGTTTCTCTTGAAGCGGTTGAAGAGGTTGTGAAGAACACCGATCCTTTGACCTCTCTGTGTAGAGACGCCTTCGTTGACCTTGGACAGCCAGTCCCAGACTAGCTTTGACGTTTCCAGAGTACTCACATGGCCATACTGTCCTTTGGTCAGATGACCACAGATGATGTTCTTTGCAGTCGAGTCCAGTTGAATGAACTTCTTGACATCAGTAGGGGTGACACCTTCTCCAGTTTTGGGAACGCCATTCTTGACGACATACCAGAGGTCAACATCAATGGCTTCAAGATGCATGCGCATCTTATTCTTCCAGTAGGGATATTCAGTTCCATCGAACACGGGGCAGGCAGCGGAGACTTTGATTATCCCTGCAGTCGTCATAGCTAAACTCTAGGTGGTTAAACCGAATCACACAGAACAAGGGAGTACCTTGCTCTGATACCAATTGAGAGTGCTAGTTATCGACTAGAGGGGGGGGTGAATAGGCGATTTTTATCAAAGTCTTCAAAACATGGAAGTTTCAAAGACAAACAATAGAAATGACCTAATTAATATGCAGCAGAAGATAAACTACACCAAGCAAGCCATAGTCAAGTATGCAATAGTGTTAACGTACGAAGACTAATAGCAGCTAGGTAGTAAGGATCAGGATGGAAGATAGTATGAAGCCAATCAACAATAGTAGTCAAGCAATGAAGTCAAACAGATAAGACAGATAAGCAATGACTTCATGAAGACATACTCAAAGTAAAGGAGGGAAGGGATAAAGCCAGTCACTTGTTGAAGACACAAGATTTGTTGGACCAGTTCCAGTTGCTGTGACAACTGTATGTTTGGTTAGGGAGGTTGAGATTCAACTCAGAAGACCGCGTCTGCACCTTATTCCCCTTGAGCTAAGGACACACAGTCCTCGCCCAATCACTCTGGTAAGTCTTCAAGGTAGACTTCCGAACCTTCACAGACTTCGTTCACCCGGTGATCCACAATGACTCTTGGATGCTCAGAACGCGACGCCTAACCGGCTGGAGGATACACAGTCCTCAAGTGTAATAAGTCTTCAGGTCACACAGACAGAAAGACTTCAGTGATGCCTAACACTCTTTCGCTCTGGGTTTTTGGGCTTTGTCCTCGCAAGGATTTTTCTCTCAAAGGCTTCGAGGCGGGTTGCTCTCAAAACGACAAAAGCCGTAAACTAACTCCGAGCAGCCACCAATTTATGGTGTAGGGGGTGGGCTATTTATAGCCACAAGGCAACCCGACCTGATATGTCCGAAATGACCCTGGGTCACTAAGGAACTGACACGTGTTCCAACGGTCAGATTTCAAACACACACGACAACTTTACTTGGGCTACAAGCAAAGCTGACTCATCCAGCTCTGGCTAAGATATGCTCTCATTGTCTTCGCTCGAAGACATAGGATTTGGGTTTAGCATCACTTCAGTCACTCTGACTTAGTTCACTTGGACCCCACTTAACAGTACGGTGGTTCCTATGACTCAACAAAGAAGAAAAGGAAACAACGAAACAACTCAGTCTTCGCGCTCCATAGTCTTCACTGTCTTCTCATGTCATAGACTTCAGTGTGAATATCTTCACACACCACCATTGTCTTCAATGTCTTCATACATTTTTAGGGGTCATCTCCGGTAGGTAAACCGAATCAATGAGGGACACTACCTGTGTTATCCTGCAATTCTCACAAACGCATTAGTCCCTCAACCAACTTTGTCGTCAATACTCCAAAACCAACTAGGGGTGGCACTAGATGCACTTACAGAAGGTGATCGGACAAGAGGACCATGGGTTGAGTTTTGGGGTGACTGGCTTTATTGCATAGGCATCCCTTGGTTCACACTCCCGTTTGAGGATATAGGTTGTGTGTATCATATTCACCGTTTTCACATGGGGAGGAAATTTCTTTTGTCCTCCCGTTTTTGGTGATCAGGGCTCCTCGTCATCGTCGTTGCTTTGAGACCCCTTCCCCTTGTTCTCGGCACTTGACATGCTGGCTTGTCTGAAGACCCATCATTCTCTGTTGGTATGATTGGCTGGTGTTCCTGGGGTGCCGTGGATTTGGCATGGACGGTCTAGTATGCGGTCCAAACTGGACGGGCCTGAGTTCTTTTTGTTGAATGGCTTTTTCCGCTGACCGGACTTGGAGCCACTGAATCCGGCATTGATTACCGTGTCTTCGGCGCTATCGTTGTTTTTGCGACGCTTATATTTGTTGCGCCGTGGTTTGTCGTTGCTATCCCTAGTTTTCGATGTGCCGGGATTGCTTGCTGTGTTGTTGCTACGAGCCAACCAGCTATCCTCGCCCGCACAAAAGCGGGTCATGAGTGTTGTGAGGGCTGCCAAGGATTTTGGCTTTTCTTGGCTGAGATGTCGGGCAAGCCACTCGTCACGGATGTTATGCTTAAAGGCCGCTAGGGCTTCGACATCCGGACAATCAACAATTTGGTTCTTTTTACTTAGGAACCGAGTCCAAAATTTCCTGGCCGACTCTCTGGGCTGTTATGTTATGTGACTTAGGTCGTCAGCATCCGATGGTCGCACATAAGTGCCCTGAAAGTTGTCAAGGAATGCGTCTGCCAGGTTCTCCCAACTCCCGATGGAGTTTGCCGGCAAGCTATTCAGCCAATGCCGAGCTGGTCCCTTGAGTTTTAGTGGGAGGTACTTGATGGCATGTAGATTGTCTCCGCGGGCCATATGAATATGGAGGAAGAAATCTCTATCCATACCGCGGGGTCTGTGGTACCATCATATGATTCAATGTTTACGGGTTTAAACCCTTCTGGGAATTCATCATCCATTACTTTGTCGGTGAAGCATAGGGGGTGTGCGGCGCCTCTATGTCGGGCTACATCATGACGCAATTCGAATGAGTCTGGTCTGTTGTATTCGGCCCAGCCGGACTTTTGTTTAGTGTATCCGGCATGACGGTCATCGTCGCACATTGTGGAGCGCCCCCGCGATCCGTAGATCGATCTTGACTTTCCTGCTTTGTTTTCCAATACGTCTCGCAGGTCCTTCGTGTAGCCCCCGGCCTTCATGTTTTTGCTTGCTTGGCGACGGGGTGCGGTCTAGACTTCGGGCTTATACGCCGCTTTGTCTCGGCCACGGGGTGGACGGTCAGCCGCGTCATGCACAGGTAGTGTGGGCTTTAACGCCTCCTCCTCGAGTTGAGGTAGCAACATGCGCTTTGGGTAACTTTTTGCAGGGCGCTCGAGTCTGTATTCCACGGCAACCAGGACCTCGGTCCATCTATCAGTTAGTAGATATTGATCAGCTTGAAGCTGTTACTGCTTTTTCTTCAGGCTTTTTGCAGTGGCCATAAGCCGGTGCTTAAAGCGCTCCTGCTCAACGGGATCCTCAGGCACGATGAATTCGTCGTCGCCAAGGCTCATCTCATATTCGGAGAGAGGCATGTAATTATCATCCTCTGATTCCCCATCTGTTGCATGTTCCTTAGGGCTAGTTTGCCCATCTTCCTGCTCGGCCTGCTCGAAGCTTGGCTCGGCAGGATTGTTTTTGTCTTCGGCACCATCTGGATTGTTGTCATCTCTTGTGTCGGTATCATTATTTTTGCCATGGCAGGACTTGGAGCGGCGTCTATGACGCCGGTGCCTAGATTGCTTCTCCGGGGGTTTATCCTCCGTCGCCTCATCGCCATTGCCTTTTTTGGGGGTGTCCACCATATATATGTCATATGATGAGGTGGCTGTCTAGCGCCCGATAGGCGGTGGTTCCTGTTCATCTCCTGCATCGTCGTCCATACCGTCGATGTCTTCGGAGTCGAAGTCGAGCACGTCGGTTAGGTCATCAACAGTGGCTATTAAGTGGGTGGTGGGTGGGGAATGAATTTCTTCGTCGTTTGTTTCCCACTTGAGCCGGACATAGTTCGGCCAAGAGTCTACTGACAAAGAGAGAGACCTTAAGGAGTTTAGCACGTCGCTCAAGGGCGAGTGTTGAAAGATATCCGCGGAGGTGAACTCCATGACTGGTGCCCAATCAGATTTGATAGGCACGGGCGTACGTGGTTTGGATCCTGTAGCCGGAGACGAGTCCGAGGGTACCGAACTTATAAGAGGTGGAATGAGTGTTTGGCTCCAAGGCCGATGAGTGTGCGGCGTCCATGGCGGGGTCCATCCACCCGTCCTCGGATGGCGCAGTCTACTCCGGATTGTTTCCCGGGGCAGCCGCAGGCGCGATCCCCTGAATACTGTCCGATGGCAGATCTAAGTCATGCTCGTTGGGACTGTCCGGCGCACCTGACATGGGCTCGAATCCGTCGAAGATCAAGTCTTCGGGAATGTTGGCAGTGTAGTTTAGGTTTCCAAACTTGACCTGGTGGCCAGGGGCGTAGCTGTCGATCTGCTCCAGATGGCCAAGCGAATTGGCCCGCAGTGCGAAGTTGCCGAATACGAAGATCTGTCCGGGAGGGAAAACCTCCCCTTGGACTGCGTCGTTGAAGGTGACTGAAGGAGCCATCAAGCCTTATCGCGACGATGATACGTCTCCAACGTATCCATAATTTATGAAGCATTCATGCTATTTTATTATCTGTTTTGAATGATTTTGGGCTTTATTATACACTTTTATATTACTTTGGGACTAACCAATTAACCGGAGGCCCAGCCCATATTACTGTTTTATTGCCTGTTTCAGTATTTCGAAGAAAAGGAATATCAAACGGAGTCCAAACGGAACGAAACCTTCAGCAGCGTGATTTTTTGGAAGAATATCATCCAGGAGACTTGGAGTTCACATCAGAAGAGCCTCGAGGAGGCTAGGAGATAGGAGGGCGCCCCCCCTACTGGGCGCGCCCCCTGTCTCGTGGGCCCCTCGAGCACCTCCCGATCGACTTCTTTCGTCTATATAGTCCCACGTACCCTAACCTATCTCACGAGTTCTTGTTGAGTTTGTTGGGGATGAAGTTTTTGATAAAAAGAGAAACCATGATATGAGAGGAATTAAGGAGACATAAAATCTCAAGCTTGGGAATGCCCAAGGCACCCCAAGATAATATTTCAAGAAGTCTCAAGCATCTAAGCTTGGGGATGCCCCGGTAGGCATCCCACCTTTCTTCTTCAACAACTATCGGTTAGTATCGGTTGAGCCTTCATCAAAAAGATGGACAAGATGAGGAGGAATTTTCTTTGGGGTACAGACGATGATGCGCAGTGGGAGGGAAAAGTTTGGTTAACTGGAGACAAGTCTGCTCCTGATACGTCTCCAACGTATCTATAATTTTTGATTGTTCCATGCTATTATATTATCTATTTTGGATGTTTTATATGCATTAATATGCCATTTTATATTATTTTGGGGACTAACCTATTAACCTAGAGCCCAGTGCCAGTTTCTGTTTTTTCCTTGTTTTTGAGCTTCGCAGAGAAGGAATACCAAACGGAGTCCAAACAGAATAAAACCTTCGTGATGATTTTGTTGGACCAGAAGACACCCAAGAGACATGGAGATCAAGTCGGAAGAGCCACGAGGTGGACACAAGGGGGAGGGCGCGCCCAGGGGGTAGGGCGCGTCCCTGCCTTGTGGGGCCCCCGTCACTCCCCGGGCCTAATTCTTCGTCCTATATATTCCCAAGTATCCCCAAACCACCAGAAGCATCCAGGAAAACACTTTTCCACCGCCGCAACCTTCTGTTCCCGTGAGATTCCATCTAGGGGCCTTTTCCGGCATCCTTCCAGAGGGGGATTCAATCACAGAGGGCTTCTACATCAACTCTATTGCCCTTCCGATGAAGCGTGAGTAGTTTACCTCAGACATACAGGTCCATAGCTAGTAGCTAGATGGCTTCTTCTCTCTCTTTGATTCTCAATACCATGTTCTCCTTGATGTTCTTGGAGATCTATCCGATGTAATCTTATTTTGCGCTGTGTTTGTCGAGATCCGATGAATTGTGGATTTATGATCAGCTTATCTATGAATATTACTTGAATCTTCTCTGAATGCTTATATGCATGATTTGATATCTTTGTAATTCTCTTCGAACTATCGGTTTAGTTTGGCCAACTAGATTGGTTTTTCTTGCAATGGAAGAAGTGCTTAGCTTTGGGTTCAATCTTGCGGTGTCCTTTCCCAGTGACAGTAGGGGCAGCAAGGCACGTATTGTATTGTTGCCATCGAGGATAAAAAGATGGGGTTTACATCATATTGCTTGAGTTTATTCATCTACATCATTTCATCTTACTTAATGCGTTACTCTGTTCTTCATGAACTTAATACTCTAGATGCAGGCAAGAATCGGTCGATGTGTGGAGTAATAGTAGTAGATGCAGGCAGGAGTCGATCTATTTGACACGGACGTGATGCCTATATTTCATAATCATTGCCTTAGATATCGTCATAACTTTGCGCTTTCCTATCAATTGCTCGACAGTAATTTGTTCACCCACCGTATTATTTGCTATCTTGAGAGAAGCCACTAGTGAAACCTATGGGCCCCGGGTCTATTTTCCATCATATAAGTTTCCGATCTACTATTTTGCAATCTTTTACTTTATGATCTATAAACCAAAAATACCAAAAAAATTACTTTACCTTTTGTTTAGTTTCATCTATCTCTATTAGATCTCACTTTTGCAAGTAGCTGTGAAGGGATTGACAACCCCTTTATCGCGTTGGGGTGCAAGTTGTTTTATTGTTTGTGCAGGTAAAGGTGATTTGTGTGTTGTCTCCTATTGGATTCATACCTTGGTTCTCTAACTGAGGGAAATACTTATATCTACTTTGTTGCATCACCCTTTCCTCTTCAAGGGAAAAACCAATGCAAGCTCAAGAGGTAGCAGCACCCCGAAGAGGTATGGTGGGCTTGGTGTTAAGGATATTGGCTGCTTCAGTAGGGCACTACGCTTGCGACGGGAATGGTTCAAGTGGAACGACGAGGACATGCCTTGGAAAGGAACACCGACACCCTGTGATGACGTCGATCGCCAACTCTTCGCCATCTGCACTTCCCTACTTTTGGGGGACTGAAAGTGCTAGTTATCGACTAGAGGGGGGGGTGAATAGGCGATTTTTATCTAAGTCTTCAAAACGTGGAAGTTTCGAAGACAAACACTAGAAATGACCTAATTGATATGCAGCGGAAGATAAACTACAACAAGCAAGCCATAGTCATGTATGCAATAGTGTTAACGTACGAAGACTAATAGCAGCTAGGTAGTAGGATCAGGATGGAAGATAGTATGAAGCCAATCAACAATAGTAGTCAAGCAATGAAGTCAATCAAATAAGACAGATAAGCAATGACTTCACGAAGACAAACTCAAAGTAAAGGAGGAAGAGATAGAACCAGTCGCTTGTTGAAGACACAGGATTTGTTGGACCAGTTCCAGTTGCTGTGACAACTGTACGTCTGGTTAGGGAGGCTGAGATTCAACTCAGAAGACCGTGTCTTCACCTTATTCCCCTTGAGCTAAGGACACTTAGTCCTCGCCCAATCACTGTGGTAAGTCTTCAAGGTAGACTTCCAAACCTTCACAGACTTCGTTCACCCGGCAATCCACAATGACTCTTGGATGCTCAGAACGCGACGCCTAACCGGCTGGAGGATACACAGTCCTCAAGTGTAATAAGTGTTCAGATCACACACACAGAAAGACTTCAGTGATGCCTAACACTCTTTGGCTCTAGGTGTTTGGGCTTTGTCCTCGCAAGGATTTCTCTCTCAAAGGCTTCGAGGTGGGTTGCTCTCAAAACGACAAAAGCCGTGTACTAACTCTGAGCAGCCACCAATTTATGGTGTAGGGGGTGGGCTATTTATAGCCATAAGGCAACCCGACACGATTTGTCCGAAATGACCCTGGGTCACTAAGGAACTGACATGTGTTCCAACGGTCAGATTTCAAACACACGCGACAACTTTACTTGGGCTACAAGCAAAGCTGACTCATCCAGATCTGGATAAGATTTGCTCTCATTGTCTTCGCTCGAAGACATAGGATTTGGGTTGAGCATCACTTCAGTCACTCTAACTTAGTTCACTTGGACCCCACTTAACAGTACGGTGGTTCCTATGACTCAACAAAGAAGAAAAGGAAACAACGAAACCACACAGTCTTCGCGTTCCATAGTCTTCACGCAATGTCTTCTCATGTCATAGTCTTCAATATGAATATCTTCTCATACCACCATTGTCTTCAATGTCTTCATACATTTTTAGGGGTCATCTCCAGTAGGTAAACCGAATCAATGAGGGACACTACCTGCGTTATCCTGCAATTCTCACAAACGCATTAGTCCCTCAACCAACTTTGTCGTCAATACTCCAAAACCAACTAGGGGTGGCACTAGATGCACTTACAATCTCCCCCTTTTTGGTGATTGATGACAAACTGGTTGAAGTTTTCAACGGGGATAAAATATGTGAAATTGTAAAGGATAGGAATTATCTTCATAAGTAGCAAGGGCTCCCCCTGAAGATGTGCATATAAGTAATTTTGCTTTTGGAATGCAAATGCACATGGCAGGTTGTACTTGTGGAGATCCACTTCAACTTATGAAGATAATTCATCATGCATGAAATGATATAGCAAATAGGATGACATGCATAATGAAAAATGGACGTCTGCAGGATGATCTAAGTGCGGAAGTTATCATCGCACATGCGGAATTTATCATCGCATCACAGTAAAGCAAATAAGTAGCAGACGACCATCAAGTTTAGGTGTTACAACTCAAAGAACCAAATGTTTTAAAAAGCAAGAGTTGTAAGCACGAGGCAAAATATAATGCAACCACCCATATGAACCCGCTTGAAGACTATCAACTCATATGCTTCTCCCCCTTTTGTCAGTAATGACCAAAAAGGTTTGAAGACATAGAGCATCTACTCGTCCTCATGAGGAGTAGTTGAAGCAGCAGGATTGTCGTTGTCGTTTGGCGGTGCAGATGAACTTGGTGCAGTGTCGATGCGAGCAGAAGTAGGGGGCGGTGAAGTTGCATCGTCTTCATCATCGATGACATTGGCATTGACAGTTGCAGTGGAGGAAGAATAATCAGAGTCTTCAAGAGATGGAGTTCTTCGTAGGACAGCATTCCATGGAGGAGTGGAGTCAAACTTGAATTTTTCAGTGAAGCCATCGTCTTGAAGATCTGCTTCAGCACTAAGCAGGGTCAAGCTCTTCCATGATCGTCGGCAAGTTTCATCAACAACAAAGGCATTCTTGGTGGCAAGGTTACAAATGCGATTGACATCCACCAAGAGGCTTTGCATTTGACGCTTCAGCCAAAAATGATGCTTATCTTGCTTCTGATGTAGGGCCACAAGAAGTTCTCGGTCATTGAGAATGCGAGAACGCTTCCGAGGCCTTTGGGCAATGGTGCTTTCAGTGGCTTCAGTAGGTGCTCGATGAGGTAGACGAGTATTTCCAGCTAATGGATAGATTCGTGTTGCTGCTTGAACACCTTCAATGGGTTGAGTGAAGCTTTGGTGCTCGGCATTCTGAAGATAAAGAGGCTTCTTGGCAGGGTCAGAATATGTGGCTTCAACTAACATATCAACCTCTGGTAGGAAGATCACATGATTGTGAGCAGATGGTTGATAGTTGATAGATGATTGTCGCTTGATGAGGCGCATGACCCATGGAGCATAAAACTTCAGACCAAACAGATCAGATCCAGAAGCAGCAAGTTGCCTGATGAAGAAATCTTGTGCATTGAAGCTGATGCCATTGAGGATGTAAAAGACCAATGTCTTCATGGCTCCTTCGAGTTTTGCAGCTGATGAATGTCCTTTGATAGGCCATAGAGTCCGCCTGATGATATGATATATGGTGCGTGGCAGATACTCAAGGACATCAACAAAGAACTCCTTTGGATATTCAGCATCACGTGGCAAAGGCTTCATCATGCTCAGCATCTGGCTCATATTGGGTTCAGGATTATGAAAGATGCTCTCCAGTGCATTGCAGTGGTTTTAACAGCCAGGTTCATAGAGCTCTCCAGGAGTGGATAGGCCTGTAAGCTCAATGATGTCAAGAGCTTTGGCTTCATGATGAACATTTCCGGTCATCCACTCGAGAATCCATGTCTTCGTATCTCTGTTGTAACCGCGAATGTGGAGTGTGGCATAGAATCGAAGCCATAGCTCTTCATTCCAGTGTTCTTTGTCTGTCACAAAGTTGAGCAGACCAGCATCCCGAAAGCAATCAAGTGCTTCTTCTAAGCATGGCAGTCCAGCAATGGCTTCAGTGTCGAGGCGCATATGAGGGAAGATGCGCCCTTGATCATACAGAACACAGGAGTAATAGCTTCGCTGCTGATGACTCCAGAACCGATCTGATGATATTCTTGGTTTCGTGTAGGGGTTCTTTGAGCTGTCAAAGAATGTGTTGTGGCTCTTGAAGCCATTTGCATTGAAAGACCCGACAGATGTGGCAGTACCAGGAAACCTTGGCAGTGTTGGCTTGGGCTTCTGGACCTGAGGCCTATGCTCAATGTGATAGTCAAATTGAGGACCAGAGACAATAGGCGGAGGGACCAGAACGGGCCATCTTACTGTGATTAGCTCGCCATGGTTGTATGCTTGCTCGATTGTATAGGGCCTTGGTGGCAGAACATGAGCAGTGGCAGCAGCTGAGGCTTCAGGCTGCATAATGGGTGCTTCAGGAGCAGTTGCCTCATTAGCTTCAGGTGTAGTGGCCTCATTAGCTTCAGGCACACTGGTTGGTTCAAGCTCCACATTAGCTTCAGCCATGACAACGTCATCGGCTTCACTTGCATTGGTAGTGGCAGCTTCAGGATTTTCAACCTCCAGTTGAGGAGCTGGAGGGTCAGGCACAGACACGTTCACTTCATGAACAGTTTCTTCAGGCATGGGGGGAGTTTGGACACGATCTTCTTGACGTTCCTCATCGGCTGATGCAGCCGGATTGTCTTCAGCAGCTTGTGCTTCATACACAGAGACATTCACAGTTGGAGTGGCTTCAGAGAACACTTGACGTGCATTAGGTTGACGGTGCACTTCTCCTTCTGGAACGCTCGGAAGAGGGACTTGAGGCCTTGGTACTTTGTGAAGCCTTTGTAGTACAGGCGACACCTTTGGAGATCGAGTGGGCAGGTCCTCATCCTCTTCAACTTGTACGGATGGTGTGGTTTGTTGTTGTTGGGGAGTACTGGGGGAGTCTTGTTGTTGTGGGTGATCAGCCCACGATGCATCCTGAGCAATTGGCGTCAGAGGACCACCAATGCTGATGTTTTCTCTGTTTGTACGAACAGGCGATGATACCACATTATATTCGATCTGAGGAAGAACTTCATCATCTTCAACATTGTCATGATGACCAATGTCTTCAGCAGCGCTGGGTTCAGCTGCTGGTATATCTTCAGCTTCAGGAGCCTCTGTGGAAGTAGGCTCATGAACAGTCATGCGAAGTTCTTGGAGTGCAGATGCAGGACGAACCACTGAGATGGGTTCAACAACAAGGGGCTCTGTGGGAGCAGCCCGACTCTTCTTGGTCTTGCGCTTCTTCTTGGAGGGAGCGGCATCAGAGGCTTCAGTATTTTTCCTCTTTCTGGCTTCAGGCTCGGCAGCCCTCGTCTTCTTCTGTTCTGAAGCGGTTGTGGTGACCTTTGGCTTCGAGCCAGTCATGCTGCTTGGGAAGATAATGCGAGGGGCTTCTTGGCTTGAAGGAGCAGGCTGGTCAGCAGGAAGCTTCTTCTTTTTCTTTGCTGCCATCCTGGGGTCAATGCCAGGACGGCCAAGTGACTTGCGCTTCTCAGCCTCATTGTAGGCAAGCACACACTTATCAACCAAACTCTTCATGCGCTCACGAGAGCCTTGAGATTCTTGGCGCTTCTTCAGAAAGGCTTCTTTAAGCTCATGCAGCATGACCTTGAAGTTTCTGACGTCTTGAACACTGAGCTTCGCCACATGCTACTTGAATTGAGCCTTCTCATAGTCAATTTTGTTCTTCAGCTCAACGATGCACTGAGCAAAAGCTAGCTCAGAAGCAATGGCGCTATTGAAAGAGACGCTAAGGCCAATGGGAAGCTGCAAATCTTCAAAGCTTAGATTGGGGGTGTCGAACCACTCATCAATGAAGTTATGGATGATGGCCACGTCAAAGAGAGGCAAGTTGTTGAAGATTTCTGCTTCTTCCTTGCTCTTTATCAGTTGCTCAAGTGCATCATCAGCAAGATCTTCATCACTAGACAGATCAATGGGCTCTTCACGCAGAATGGCGGCAGGAGTCAAGGCTTGATCAGTAGGCCTGACAAGTTGCTTTTTCTCCTCCGTCTTCTTGGAGATGCGGGATTGATCTTCAGACTGCACACTGGCTTCAGGAGGTGCAGTGGCCAGTGGCTTCACACAAGAAGCTTTTGGAGGTGCAGCTGATGATGAAGCCTTAATCTTCTTTGGCTTCTGCGGCCTTGGAGGAGGAGCTGGGGATTCATCAGAATCAGCCTCATTGTCAGAATGATCCACTTTGGCACCTTGTACCAAGATGTAGGAGATGAGGCCATCAAGGTTTGCAAAGGGTCCAATTCTGTTTTCTTCAGCTTCACGTGTGCCATCATCACGGGGAGCAGAGGGACCAGGATTGAAGTCTAATCCTCGTGACTTCTTGTTTTCCTCTGCCGAAGCCTTAGCAAAATGGAAGTTGCGCTTGAAGAGATTGTCGTCATGACACCAGAGCAATGATGATGGGTCGGCTTCTTCAGGCTGTGGTCCACGGACCATGCAAGGATAGAATTCTTGTGCAATGGCTTCAGCTTTGTTCTTGGGGGAAGGCCTCGATAGAGAATATCACCCCAAGGACTCTTGATAGCATTTTTCTCTGCGTACTCCTGGGTCACAAACTTGTACTTGTACCACTGTTCAGCCCAATAGCGTCGAATCCATTGGATTCGAGTCTTGCGCTGATGTAATCTTCTTCAGGGTCTGTTTTATATATTTCTGCAAGATCATCAAGCATATCCTTTGACGTTCCCCCACGATGTTGTCTGCCACCCTTCCTTGCTGATTTTTCTGCAGCCATGAACTTCAAACTGAATGGCTTCAATATGTTCAAAGGCTTCAGAGACTTTCGCTTGCTGGTCAAGCAGGAACTGGCTTCAGGAGAATTGATATGATGCTGTAAGTATTCTGCAAACGAATGCAGACTATGAGAACCAAGGGATTCTCCCACGGACATGTACCTGTGACAGCATTAGAGATGCGAGGGAAGGGGAAGAGGTCATATGCATTCTCAGAAGATTTTGAAGATAAATGAGTTTGAAAACATTGACCTCATGAAGCGAAGACATTCACTTATATGAGGTGAGTTGGTTCCAGATTTGTACCAATCCGTGAATAAGTATAAGTGAGGAATCAAACTAGATAGGAAATCTAAGTGAATAGACTAGGCATTATGAGATGCAGACAGAATAGATCTATCATTGAGTAGGTAGAAACCACTTTCAGTAGATAGGATGAATCTATGAAGATCAAAAAGGTGGTTAAAAATAGAGTTATAATTACCGCACGAAGAACTGCTAGATTCGATGAATAGGAGACCGAGCAGTTCAGCCCACCGTGCCCTAACTTGACGACGGAGGACACCTACGGCGACTGCGGAGAGGACGATGTCCGCGGCCGGCGTGAGGACGGCGTCGGAGAAGTCGCGGCAGCTAAGCGCTTCGTCACCGGCGTCGTCGAGAGCTAGCGGTGGCGCTAGGGTTTTGACGAGGTGGAGAGGTGGAAGAAGGTTTTCTTGACCGTAGAGGACACATATTTATAAGTAGGTGTGCGGCACTGCGCAATTACGCAGGTGGCCCTGTCTGTTCACATCCGTGGGACACGTGGCAAGCATGCAACATACTCAGAGTTGTCCCACGTTCCCACGCCCGCCAGGCATGTCGGAGAGTTGTTCCGGCTTCTCTGGATATCGACAATAAAGATGAATCATTTAAATAGGACTTGATGTTTGTCTTAGTGTCTTATGCTGACTAGGATGCGGAGAAGACATTCGACAGTTTCAATACAATGCATATAATTTGGACAGATAGAGTTTGAGATAGAAAGCATAGAGAGGTTGGGGTCCGATCACATTCACTTAGTTCAAAAGATTCAACTTGAAGACATAGCTATAAGTGAATGCTGTAGAGGACAGAACACTAGTATATATATATATGCAATCAAATCATCATAGCGCAGAAAAACATGAAGATAAGTTGAAACTGAAGACAAACCAAATGCGAAGTCTTTGCAAAGGTAACGCCATGAGTGAAACACTTCAAACAGAGAAATTTGGTGGTGGCGTTACCCACCGTATAGGAAGTATTAGACCCAGACACGGCGCACAATTATCGTGGCGCTCCGAAGTCAAATTCCATGTTAATGTATTCACACTCAGAGTGTAAATCTTCATTGATTGAAGATATACATTACTTTGTGTGTTGCACATCTAAGTCATCAACATGAATAAGTGTTAGGATGTGTGCCTGATCACAGGACATTAGAGGATTCCAAGATATTTAGCTCACAACGTAACCTGCAAAACCTTTTCTCATCCAAGGGCTTTGTGAAGATATCTGCAAGTTGCACTTCAGTGTTGACGTGAATGATATCGATATCTTTCTTCATGACATGATCTCTGAGAAAGTGATGACGAATTTCAATGTGCTTTGTCTTTGAGTGTTGGACTGGATTGTTGGCTATCTTGATGGCACTCTCATTGCCGCAGAAGGGAGGTACTTGTTTCAGGTTGATGCCATAGTCCTTGAGAGTTTGCTTCATCCATAGAAGCTGAGCATAATAGGATCCAGCAGCAATGTATTCAGATTTAGCAGTTGAGAGTGATACACAATTCTGCTTCTTTGAAGACCAACAGACAAGTGATCGACCAAGAAAATGACATGTGCCTGATGTAGACTTGCGATCCACCTTGTCACCAGCATAATCAGCATCCGAGAATCCAACCAAATCAAACTTTGAGCCCTTGGGATACCATAATCCGAGTGTTGGGGTGTAAGCCAAATATCAAAGAATTCGCTTCACAGCTAAGTGATGCGATTCCTTTGGTGCCGCTTGGAATCGAGCACACATGCAAACACTAAGCATAATATCTGGCCTAGATGCACATAGATAAAGTAAAGAACCAATCATGGAGCGGTATACCTTTTGATCGAACTCTTTACCATTGTCGTCGGGACCAAGGTGGTGTTTGGCTGGCATTGGCGTCGTATAACCTTTGCAGTCTTCCATTCCAAACTTCTTCAGACAATCTTTGAGGTATTTTTCTTGAGATATGAAGATGTCATTGCTTTGCTGATGAATTTGAAGACCAAGGAAGAACTTCAGTTCTCCCATCATGGACATCTGATATTGCTCTTGCATCATGTATCCAAACTCATCACTGTACTTCTGGTTGGTGCAACCGAAGATAATGTCATCCACATATATTTGGCACACAAACAGTTCACCATCATATGTCTTCGTGAAGAGTGTGGGATCGAGGGATCCTGGTTTGAAGCCTTTGCTCTTCAGGAAGTCTTTGATCGTATCATACCATGCGTGAGGAGCTTGTTTGAGGCCATACAGTGCTTTGTTTAGCTTGTACACCATATCAGGATGTTTTGGATCTTCAAAGCCAGGTGGTTGAGCGACATATACTTCTTCTTCAATCTTGCCATTGAGAAATGCACTCTTCACATCCATTTGATATAGCAAGATGTTGTGATGATTACCATAGGCTAGCAGTATGCGAATAGCTTCAAGCCTAGCAACAGGAGCAAATGTTTCATCGAAGTCAATTCCTTCAACTTGAGTATATCCTTGAGCCACAAGACGTACTTTGTTTCTGACGACTTGACCATGCTCATCTTGCTTGTTTCGATATATCCATTTTGTTCCAATAATGTTATGCTTGCGAGGGTTAGGTCGCTTGACAAGTTCCCAAACATTATTCAGCTTGAACTGTTGAAGTTCTTCTTGCATGGCTTGAATCCATTCAGGTTCCATAAAAGCTTCAACAACTTTCTTGGGCTCTGATATTGACACAAATGAAAAGTGCCCACAGAAGTTTGCTAACTGTGTTGCTCTTGAGCGAGTAAGCGGACCAGGCGCATTGATGTTGTCAATTATCTTCTCGATTTGTACTTCATTTGCAACACGAGGATGAACTGGACGAAGACCTTGCTCATGCTGATCATTGTCATCATTGGGAGGATTGTCTTCGGTCTGAGCATTGTCTTCAAGTTGGTTTGGTGCAGAAATGATAAGTTCCTCTTCAGGCTGTGCTTCAGAGGGCATGATTTCACCAGTTCCCATCAGCTTGATAGATTCACTAGAAGGAGCTTCATCTAGAGTGCTTGGCAGGAGCTCCCGTTGTGAACCATTGGTTTCATCAAATCGCACATCCACTGTTTCAACGATTTTGTAGTGGAAGAGGTTGAAGACTCTGTAGGAGTGTGAATCCTTTCCATAGCCAAGCATGAAGCCTTCGTGAGCTTTGGGTTCAAATTTTGACTTGTGATGGGGATCCTTGATCCATCACCTAGCACCAAAGACTCTGAAGTAGCTGACATTTGGCTTCTTGCCAGTAAGGAGCTCATAGGATGTTTTGCCCAGAAGCTTATGGATGTAGACACGGTTGATGGTGTGACAAGTTGTATCAATAGCTTCAGGCCAGAACTTTCTCGGTGTCTTGTACTCGTCGAGCATTGTTCGAGCCATCTCAATGAGGGTTCTGTTCTTGCACTCAACAATGCCATTTTGCTGAGGTGTGTAAGGAGCAGAAAATTTATGAGTGATTCCCATTGTATCCAGATAAAGATCAAGGCCAGTGTTCTTGAATTTAGTGCCGTTATCACTTCTGATATGCTTGATCTTGACGCCATAATTGTTCATTGCTCGATTGGCGAATCGTCTGAAGACATCTTGTACTTCAGTCTTGTAGAGAATTATGTGCACCCATGTGTATCTTGAGTAGTCATCAACAATGACGAAGCCATAGAGACACGCCGTTGTTGTGAGGGTGGAGTAGTGAGTAGGGCCAAATAAGTCCATGTGCAACAGCTCAAAAGGTTGAGATGTCGTTGAGGGGTGCTTGGCCCTCGTCATCTTCCCAGCTTCACAAGCACCACACAAATGATCTTTCTTGAACTTGACACCTTCGATGCCTATGACATGCTTCTTCTTGACGAGAGTATGCAAGTTCCTCATGCCAGCATGCCCCAGCCTTCGATGCCAGAGCCAGCATTCTGAAGCTTTTGCAAGAAGACATACGGCAAGCTGTGGACCTGCTGAGAAATCTACCATGTATAGATCACCTTTCCTATACCCTTCAAAGACTAGAGACTTGTCAGATTCCATTAGTACAAGGCAACGATATTTTCCAAATATCACAATCATGTTTAAGTCACAAAGCATTGAGACGGACATTAAGTTGAATCCAAGGGATTCAAAAATCATCACTTTATCCATGTGTTGATCCTTTGAGATTGCAACTCTACCTAGACCCAATACCTTGCCTTTACCAGTGTCAGCAAATGTGATTTGACTCTTGTCGGATGGACGTAAGGTTGAGTCCATGAGATGACTTCGATCACCAGTCATATGATTAGTGCATCCGCTGTCAATAATCCATCCTAAAGCTTTTGGTGACATGCCCTACAGTGCAGTTAGGAGGATAGGCTTCACAATGTATGTTGTGAAGCATAAGCAGTTGATGCACACTTGGATTATCACAGCATAGATGAAAATTAGCACAGTATGACAGGTAAGAGATTCATATGTGGAATACATAGTAAGTCATTTTATCATGCGTCCCTTTGTGTTTTAGGTCCCCAGCAATAATATCGGACGCCTTTGATTGCTGGCTGGAGACCATGTTCTCCAAAAGAGAGCTAGTTCTTCTTCACCACCCACATCTTTAGGGGTGGCTTAGAAGCAATGAGTCTAAGTGCAGCATCTGAGAATTTCGGCTTTGGAGCCCTAGCAAATAGCCTTGCAGAAGATGAATGATACTCATATGAACAAGCAGAAAAGTTCTTAGTCCTATGAACATAGCGGTTTGAAGACATGCGCTCATATTCATAAGTTTGAGTATGATTTCCCTGCAAAACATTGGCGTTAGGGTGACTCAGGTGAGTCCTGTTTCCGTATGAAGCCATTGGACCATGCGACGCCTTTGGTCTGGGGTTTGTCTTCTTCCCTGGTGGTGTCATGACAACATTCACAGGAAGATTCTCAAGACAGCTTTTGGGAACCCAGATCTTCTTCATTGGCGGTCCATTCCTGCAATTAGTACCAATATACCTGGCAAACACTTCACCATTCTGATTTTTGAACAGTTTATAGTTTGCATCAAAGGATTCATTAATGATAATAGGATTAGCACAGGTAAAGCCAGATAAAGTGGAAGGATCCACTGAAGGTTCCTTTGTAGCAACCCATGTGGTTTTGGGATACTGCTCAGGCTTCCAGTAGGAACCATCAGCATTCATTTTCCTCTCGAACCCAACACCCTCTTTCCTAGGGTTTCGGTTCAGAATCTGCTTTTTGAGGACATCGCAAAGTGTCTGATGCCCTTTCAAACTTTTATACATCCCTGTTTCAAGCAATGTCTTCAACCTAGCATTTTCATCAGCAATAGTAGTGGTATCCTCAGCAGAGGGGTTAGTTACCACATCAGTAGTTGAAGACAGAGCAACAGTAGCAGCAGTGGAACATTCAGCAACAGAGGCAGCGTTATCACGCTCAATGCATTTTAAACATGGTGGTTCAAATCCATCCTGAGCGGGACTGATCTGTTGAGCGCGAAATGACTCATTCTCCTTTTGAAGATCTTCATGAGTCGCTTTCAGATTCTCAAGCTCTTGCTTCCTTTGAAGATAATCATAGGAGAGCTTTTCATAGGTGGTTGAGAGCGTCTCATGAAGACTTTCAAGTTCTTGATACTTAGCATGAAGATTTTTTATGTCTTTAACTAAGGACTGTGAACGTGTCATTTCCGTGTCCAACAGGTCATCGCTTTTGTCTAACAGTTTTTGAGTATGTTCCATAGCCCTTTGTTGTCCAGTAGCAATTTTAGCAAGTGTTTTGTAGTTGGGTTTAGATTCACAATTAGAGTCATCTTCACTTGATGTTTGAAAGTAAGCATCGTGCGATTTTACCTTGGCACCGCGTGCCATGAAGCAGTAGGTGGGAGCAGGATTGACCTTGTCATCATCAGCGTTGGTGTGGGAGTCATTGTCTTCATTGTTGAAGATGGACTTTGCGACGTAGGCTGTGGCCAGAGCCAGACTTGCAACACCAGAGTCGGACTCAGCTTCAGATTCCACCTCTGCCTCCTCAGAAGCAGACTCCTCCTCAGAATCCATTTCCTTGCCAACAAAAGCACGAGCCTTGCCAGATGAGCTCTTCTTATGAGATGAGGATTTTGATGTGGACTTGGAAGAAGACTTTGATGATTTCTTCTTCTTCTTGTCATCAGAGTCATATTCCTTGCTCTTCTTCTTCTTGTTGTTGTTGTCCCACTGAGGACACTCAGAGATGTAGTGCCCAAGCTTCTTACACTTGTGACATGTTCTCTTCTTGTTGTTTTGAGTGGAAGCTTCATCATTTCTTGAACTGGATCGTGAAGACTTTCTGAAGCCCTTTTTCTTGGTGAATTGCTGGAACTTCTTCACAAGCATAGCAAGCTCCCTTCCAATGTCTTCAGGATCATCAGAACCGCAGTCAGATTCTTCTTCTTCAGATGAGGAAACAACTTTTGCCTTCAAAGCACGAGTTCGGCCATAGTTGGGGCCATAGATATCTCTTTTCTCGGAAAGCTGGAACTCATGTGTATTGAGCCTCTCAAGTATATCAGATGGATCGAGTGTTTTGAAGTCAGGACGTTCTTGTATCATGAGGGCAAGGGTGTCAAAGGAGGTGTCAAGTGATCTCAGCAATGTCTTGACAATTTCATGCTTGGTGATCTCAGTGCCGCCAAGAGCCTGAAGCTCATTTGTGATGTCGGTGAGGCGATCAAACGTGAGCTGGACATTTTCATTGTCGTTTCTCTTGAAGCGGTTGAAGAGATTGCGAAGAACACTGATCCTCTGGTCTCTCTGTGTAGAGACGCCTTCATTGACCTTGGACAGCCAGTCCCAGACTAGCTTCGACGTTTCCAGAGCACTCACACGGCCATACTGTCCTTTTGTCAGATGACCACAGACGATGTTCTTTGAAGTCGAGTCCAGTTGAATGAACTTCTTGACATCAGTAGGGGTGACACCTTCACCAGTTTTGGGAACGCCATTCTTGACGACATACCAGAGGTCGACATCAATGGCTTCAAGATGCATGCGCATCTTATTCTTCTAGTAGGGATATTATGTTCCATCGAACACGGGGCAAGCGGCGGAGACTTTGATTATCCCTGCAGTCGACATAGCTAAACTCCATGTGGTTAAACCGAATCACACAGAACAAGGGAGTACCTTGCTCTGATACCAATTGAAAGTGCTAGTTATCGACTAGACAGGGGTGAATAGGCGATTTTTATCTAAGTCTTCAAAACGTGGAAGTCTCAAAGACAAACACTAGAAATGACCTAATTGATATGCAGCGGAAGATAAACTACAACAAGCAAGCCATAGTCAAGTATGCAATAGCGTTAACGTACGAAGACTAATAGCAGCTAGGTAGTAGGATCAGGATGGAAGATAGTATGAAGCCAATCAACAATAGTAGTCAAGCAATGAAGTCAATCAAATAAGACAGATAAGCAATGACTTCACGAAGACAAACTCAAAGTAAAGGAGGAAGAGATAGAACCAGTCGCTTGTTGAAGACACAGGATTTGTTGGACCAGTTCCAGTTGCTGTGACAACTGTACGTCTGGTTAGGGAGGCTGAGATTCAACTCAGAAGACCGTGTCTTCACCTTATTCCCCTTGAGCTAAGGACACTTAGTCCTCGCCCAATCACTCTGGTAAGTCTTCAAGGTAGACTTCCAAACCTTCACAGACTTCGTTCACCCGGCAATCCACAATGACTCTTGGATGCTCAGAACGCGACGCCTAACCGGCTGGAGGATACATAGTCCTCAAGTGTAATAAGTCTTCAGGTCACACAGACAGAAAGACTTCAGTGATGCCTAACACTCTTTGGCTCTGGGTGTTTGGGCTTTGTCCTCGCAAGGATTTCTCTCTCAAAGGCTTCGAGGTGGGTTGCTCTCAAAACGACAAAAGCCGTGTACTAACGCTGAGCAGCCACCAATTTATGGTGTAGGGGGTGGGCTATTTATAGCCATAAGGCAACCCGACCTGATTTGTCCGAAATGACCCTGGGTCACTAAGGAACTGACACGTGTTCCAACGGTCAGATTTCAAACACACACGGCAACTTTACTTGGGCTACAAGCAAAGCTGACTCATCCAGATCTGGATAAGATTTGCTCTCATTGTCTTCGCTCGAAGACATAGGATTTGGGTTGAGCATCACTTCAGTCACTCTGACTTAGTTCACTTGGACCCCACTTAACAGTACGGTGGTTCCTATGACTCAACAAAGAAGAAAAGTAAACAACGAAACCACACAGTCTTCGCGTTCCATAGTCTTCACGCAATGTCTTCTCATGTCATAGTCTTCAATATGAATATCTTCTCATACCACCATTGTCTTCAATGTCTTCATACATTTTTAGGGGTCATCTCCGGTAGGTAAACCGAATCAATGAGGGACACTACCTGCGTTATCCCGCAATTCTCACAAACGCATTAGTCCCTCAACCAAATTTGTCGTCAATACTCCAAAACCAACTAGGGGTGGCACTAGATGCACATACAGGGACGGCAGTGTTGCGGTTTTCTGGCGGGATCGTTGGCTAAATGGTGAGGCCCCGCAGCAGTTGGTGCCTGATATTTACAGTCTTGCTAGAGTTAAGAATTTGACAGTCAAAGAGGCGCTATACAATGGGCGCTGGATGCAAGGGTTGCAAAGAATGAACAATGTTAGTCAACTCTGCCAATTTGTCAAGCTGTGGGACAAGTTGCAGATGGTTAATCTTTCGACAACTAAAGACAAAGCAAAATGGAACATCACTGCAAATGGAGGATACTCCGCCTGCTCAGCTTATGAGATCCAATTCTCGGCACGGATTGAGTGGCCCGAGATTGCCAACGTGTGGAAGACAAAGCTAGAGGGGAGGATTCGGTTCTATATATGGCTCTTGCTGCAAAATAGAAATTGGACCGTAGACAGATTATGGGCCAGAGGTTGGCCTCACAATGCATGTTGCCGGGTATGTGAGTAGGAACCTGAAACTGCGGAACATTTAACGCTGCGATGCAGCTATGCGCGGAGGTCTGGTACCTCTTTCAGGGTACAAGTGATAGGATTTGCAACGTTGTGTGCTCTGCAACTTCAGTGTTAGATTGGTGGAAAAGACTCTTTTTGCATCATGGTGCGCCAACCAAGGCTACTGAGGAAACGACCCTTTTGGCATACATTGCTTGGCATCTTCAGAAGGAACGAAACAAAAGGGTTTTCGAGAATGTTGAGTTGACACCAAGAGCCCTGGTCACACTTATTAAAGGAGGATCTCAAAATGCTCAATGAGGCATTCTGCCCAACCATTTTGGTGGCGGGGTATAAATGTGTTTAGGTGGCTGTCTATTTCCAACATGTAGACCCCAGGTGTTAGTTCTAGGCATTTGTTGCCACCTATTTTGTATTATGTACCTTTGCTTCCTCACTATAATGCAAAAGCAGAGCTCCTGCTATTCTCATCAAAAAAAAATTCAGCAGGCTGCGTGCAATAAACCGTCTTGCCAAGATTACCATGTAAGATGGTGTTCTTGACACCGAGTTGATGAATGGGCCAAGAATGAGAAGTGGCAAGACTGAGAACCACACGTATGGCGGCCGTTTGACAACATGCACTAAAGATTTCAAGCCTTGTAAACATACATGCAAAAAAAGTGTGTGCATGTCATACTACTGTTTTGTTTTTTAAGAATCTTTTCTAATCACCTACATGTACGAATGGTTTTGTGAAGCTTTTGACAGGAAGTTTTATGTTATAACATGTGACACATCCATGAGTTTTTTCAGAAAAAATATGAAACTTTGGGATGTATATTATTCTTAATATAAGGTGTGAATGCAACCAGTTTCGACAAATCCATTCGGAAAATTAAGGTTAGTGCATGTAGTATTGCAGAGAGCAACTCAAGCACTATCTCTAATTTGAAACATTGAACCATCATATTTATTCAAAGTAACGGCAGCTCAATTAATTAAAATGTTTATTTCTCAGTCAATATTTGTGGACGTATCTTCAAGGTATTTTCATCAATTTGGTCCTTTTTTGCGAGGGTGATCGATTTGGTTCATGTTCTAGAAAAAATAAATCCAATTCTATACTTGTATGAATCTCCTGTTAACATCCGGTGGTTATTAGTGGTGAATTAGAAACAAAAATGGTTATTTCTCTGCCACCTATGAAACAGTAGTTTTTGACATAACCTCAAATTTCATCTTCCATATCCCACTCTCCGATATATGATTAATAGTTTATCAAAAGTAAGCCCTCATTTGGCATTAAAACTTGCATCCAAAATATTTATCGGCATTATAAATGGTATTAGTTTAGTTGCAAGTAATGGTACGATCTATCAAAAAATGTCAATAAATTATACCACAAATTAACTTGTTAGAGTGGTTAGCATAAATAACCATTGGCAGCTCAAAAAAAAGGTGAAAATAAATAATCATTATCCGGCATACATTCGTCACAGAAGCAAGGGCAGGAGCTATGGATGAGGCTACGCCATCATTGATTCTCCTGCCTCCAAACGCAGGAGCTATGGAGGCTACACCATCGTGATCCCCTTTCTCCTGCCTCCCCACGCATGAGTTGAGTTGGTGAGACCGAAAAGAAAGCATGGTGCAGTCTTGCAGAGAAGTCGGTCTTTTTCTTGTTTGAATGAACAGAACTGCCTTTGGTTTCAGCCTTGCAGAGAAGCAAAGATAAACCTGACAAAGGCTGCTTGTTTTTTTACCCGACCAACACCAGTACACCACGACAACCACCATTGCGGAACATTCTTTAAAACGGCCGTCAAGTCACACTTGTAGTAGCTAGCTACTCGTTGCTCATGGTCTCTGGAAGAAAACAGAGAGATAGAATCACTGCGTTGCATTTTTTTTGATTGTACAGCTACAAGATAACTCGCTCCGTCCGGAAATACTTGTAGTGTAAATGGATAAAAATTGATGTATCTAAAACTAAAATACATTTAGATACATCCATTTCGCTGACAAATATTTCCGGACAGAGGGAGTACGTTTCATTATACTGGTTAACTCATGTAAGGCTCATGGGTGTGTGCGCGATCTTGTAAATTATGTGCAAACCTTTTTTTTGATTTTGCTAACCACATGTCCCATGCGGTAATTATGTTCAAACCTCTTAATTTCAAAGAAACATAATGAGAAATAAAACATAAAGATGAGGCCATTCCTCCAAAGTCTAAAAACCACTTGTTGAGAAGACCGTGCAAAACATAGGCCAAATGGATCCATTTGTGAGCATGTCATTTTTTCGATTTGCCAGAAATGGCCCCATCTGTTTTTTCATGTGCTAGTATGACCAAGTCGTGCCTTCACGCCAACTAGTTTTCATTCGTGACAAGTCTAATATTATTGAATTGTATCTGTGTTAAATTTAAATTATCACAGATCAATATGTATACGTTGGGTTAACATGGATGAGTATCATATTTAGATTCCTTATGCTTTTCTAATAAAAAAATTCATAAATTACTTGTTCAAACTGAAACTGTACAACTTAAGTTATTAATTTCCAAAATTTAAAAGGCTTTTCACAATTTTAAATTTTAAATTGAAAAATAAGGATCAATTTTGAAAACTAGTTACTGTTGGGATTTCCCCTCATTTTTCTCATCAAAATGAATGTAAGGTTTTACTAATTTCAAAACATTAAAGAACAAATATGGCTATTAAAAATTCAAATGAATATAGTATTTGAAACTTCAAGCAGTTTGAAATTTGACTAGATCGAAGAAAATGCAAGGAAATTCTCTTACTAAGGCTTGCTAGTCATTGAGGCTGGCCAGTGGGCCCGATGCACTGACGCCATTGCATTTTTTATTTTAAACTAATTAAAAATAATAAAAACAAGCCTCTTAATTTAAGAAACATAATGAGAACTAAAACATTGCCGGGCTTGGCACAACACACGCACAACACCGAGGAGCATAGCCCGACTCGGGCAATTAACGAACCAATGAAACCAGTAGAGCAACTAGTTAACGAGCGCTTCTTCAGGTGCCTCACAACGATCAGTGCCAATTGACGCGCTTTCAGCCGCCCGTCACGTGTCGCGCTCTGGGCGCTTTCTCTGGATTTTTTATTTTTTTTTCACACCCGTTTTCGGGTTTTTAAACGGTTTTTTCCTATTTTTTCGACATTTCGGTTTTCCACCGGTATTCCTTAACTTTTGGAATAATTTTTTTTCGAAAAAAGAATTTGCACGAAAAAATCATTTTCTCCCCCCCCCCTTGCGAGAGTCACGGTTTTGCTTTCGCGGCCGTGCCTCTCGGAAACAAAAAAAACGTATTTTTTTTTGCTTCCGCGAGAGGCACGCATTTTTTTTGCTTCCGCGAGAGGCACGGTTTTGCTTCCGTGAGAGGCACGGTTGTGCTTTCGTGAAGACACGGCCGTGCCTCTCGGAAACGAAAAAAATGCGTTTCCTATTTTTTTTCCTTCCGAGAGAGGCACGATTTTGCTTCCACGAGAGGCACGGTTGGCCGTGCCTCTCGGAAACGGAAAAAACCTTTTCTGTTTTTTCTTTCGCGAGTGGCACGGTTTTTCTTCCACGAGAGGAATGGTTGTGCTTTCGCAAGAGGCACGACCGTGCCTCCTCGGAAAAGAAGAAAAATGTGTTTTCTCTTCTTCTTTTTTCCTTCCGTGAGAGGCACGGCTTTTCTTCTGCGAGAGGCACGATTGTGATTTCGCAAGAGGCACGGGTGTACCTCCTTTCGAAAAGGGAAAAAACCCGTGCTCCTAGTTTGGTTTTTTCGTCCGTCTTTTTTCATAAAAAAAAGTTCATCAAAACCTATCAACATGGGATCTAGTTTTGAAGATCTTGACGCGAGGAATCCAATGGTGAAAACGGTTCGAGATTTGGATGCATGGTTTAAGAAATAAAATATTTTGAATAAAAGAATCTACGAAAAAAGGAAAAACTTCCCGGTTGTGACAAGTGGCGTACATGCAGCGTGGCACTTGTCGCAACCTAAAAAGATGGGAGTGATCTTTACAATGAGTACTCCTTAACCAATGATTTGGACGAAACCAACATGTCGCACATCCGTGAGCGCCCGTCGGAGAGGCAAGGCGGTGGTGCATCTTTAGTCCTACCTCGTCAAGCAAAAGACGTTGTGACCGGGTTAGGGCCGGGGTTGCTGGGCCATTGTACGCAGAACGACATGTCCCCTGTCGCCCCCAAAAGGGGCCTTTTCTCTTACTCCCTCCGCTTAAAAATACTTGTCATCAAAATGGATAAAAATGCATGTATCTAAAATTAAAATATGTCTAGATACGTCCCCTTATATCCATTTTGATGACAATAGTTATAGATACATCACTTTTTATCCATTTTGATGACAGTATTTTCGGACTGAGGTAGTATAATTTTTTCTACTATAAACTGATAATAACTTCATGAAACAAAATTAATTTCATTCATGCCTTAAAAAAAGGGCACATTTCTCCAAAGTCTAAAAATCACTGTGCTGAGAAAACGACATCAAATATAGGCCAAAGGGTCCATTTGTGAGTTAAAAAAAAAGGTCCATTCGTGTGCATGTAATTTTTTGACTTTGGAGAAACTGCACCATCTTTTTTCCATGTGCTAGTATGACCAAGTCATGGTTCCATGTCAACACTTTTAGTTTTTGACAAGTTTTAGATTTTTTGAATTATTCCATCGAAAAATGGTCGATAAAAAATTATATGTGTAACAACATGCAAAGCTTGTTAAAAGTCAGTAACATTAAGCTTGCATGCCTAATATGGTAATGCCAGCTTTGTAGAAAAGATGGGGTCATTTCTTCAAAGTCGAAAAAACCACGTGTTGAGACGACGGCGGTAGCAGCGGATGAGTGGTCGGGCCATAGCCCTATGGATCACGTGTACAAGGTGAGTTTGGTGTGTGACACAGTGTGACGGCTTCACCGTCGTCCGGCCAGTGTCTGACACTGATGCACTCCTATCAGGGCATGAGCAATGGTAGCACTAGAATGGTGTGGTTTTAAGTTGTTCACATAGTTAAAGTTATATGAAGCTATTGGTTTGTACCACACTCATTCAAAGCAAGCTACTCCCTGTGATATCATCATCTTTTGTTCTTTTTCTCTTTACCCTCTCTTCCAGCACCTGCCACCTCCCCTCCCTGTGAGAAATCCTTCTCTCTCTTACCTTTTTCAGCTGGGGATGCAGCCTCCTCTGCAGGATCCCACTTTGGTTTTGAGGCTATAGCTTTTATGCCAACGCATCATCCGAGCTGAGTTGGCACATGGGGCATCACCCTTGAGGCAGCGCATTGGCCATGCCCTCATGGGCTTCATCGGGGAAAATCCCCCTTGCTCGACCCGATGAAGTCCACGATGTGTGAGACTCGGAGTTCTTGGTTTGTCCGGCATGAGCTCTTCATCTTTTTTTTTTGCAAAAAAACTTTCAATCTATTCATCTTCAATCATGGCAGTACAACGAATACCAGAAATAAAAATTACATGCAGATTCGTAGACCATCTAGCGACGACTACAAGCACCGAAGCGAGCCGAAGGCGCGCCACCGTCATCGCTCCTCCATCGCTGGAGCCGGGCACAACTTGTTGTAGTAGACAGTCGGGAAGTCGTCGTGCTAAGGCCACATAGGACCAGCACCCTAGAACAGCAACCGTCGCCAATGAAAAATAACGTAGATCGGAAGGATCCAAACCGAAGACACACGAACGTAGACGAACAACGACGAGATCCGAGCAAATCCACCAAAGATAGATCTGCCGGAGACACACCTCCACAAGCCCACCAACGATGCTAGACGTACCGCCGGAACGGGGGCTAGGCGGGGAGACCTTTATTTCATCTTCAGGGAGCCGCCGCCGTCTCACCTTCCTGAATAGAACACAAACCCTAACAAGATTGGAAAAAACGACTAAAAACGAAGCCCTCCCGCCGGCCCTTGCCAGGATCCACCGCGCCTCCATGGCCCTAGGGCCACCGGAGACGAGGCAGACCTGCGCCGGCGCCGGTGAGAGGCACGAACCCTAACTTTTTTTTCTTGAAGGAGGAGGAGGAGTTTTGGCCGAAAGATAAACCTAATTTCATTAGCTAAATGACGGAGGATCTTTGTGCAACGTTCCTAATTTCATCTGATACGAACCGCGATCCGTGGCCGAGTTCCTCGACTCAGCCAACCCAGATTCATAGTTTGCTCCGTAGCGAAGCAAATCAATTTATTGAGCTTGGAATATGGAAATAATAATTATTGTTATTTATACAGTTGCAATGCACAAGCTTTTTGGCTAGTTAACTAAAATCATGGTGTGGCTTAATATCACGAAGTAACTACATCCACCGATGGACGTGGACCTTGAGCTTGGAACACGAAAATCACGAAGTAACGGTTGTTGCGATCGAAAATGCCCTTCTCAGCTCAAACTCACATTAGGCCGGCATGCAAACTTTAAGAATGTTTTGAATGCTTGCAAAATTTTATCATGAAAAGCAAACCAATACTCAAAAATCCTTTTGAAAATAACATTTTTGAGCATCGATTTGGTTTTGTTCGCAGTCTTCCACGAATGTCATTCCATGATGACACTTTATAGGCAATCAAAATATTCGTCAATATTTGGTTTAAAAAATCAGATTTTTTTGATTTTTTTTATCATTTTTTTGGTTTCACTGTTCGCTGAGCTCGTATGAGCTTGAGCTCAGAAAACCCGTGTCCAATGTTATTTTGGAATGCCCTTCTCGGCAGAGCTCACGTTAGGCCGGTATGCAGACTTTTAGAATGTTCTTAATGTTCGCAAAGTTTCGTCATGAAAAGAAAATCAAGACTCAAAAATGCTTCTGAAAATAACAATTTTTAACATCCATGATGAAACTTTACAAGCAGTCAAAATATTTGACGATGTTTGCGAAAATAATTCAGAATTTTTTTGAATTTTTAATAATTCGTTTGGTTTTACTGTTCTTCGTATGAGCTTGAGATCAGATAATCCGCGTGCAATGTTGTACTCGGGAAACTGCGGCAACCAAAAACAGAGTGGATCACCACTTCACCAGGATAGAGGAACAGAGCGCATAGAGTGGATCAGGCAAAGATTTGTTTATGATCTCCAGCGATGAACCGAGCCTAGAGAAGGTTTTAAATTCCAAAAACCCATCGACAAGGTACCGTACTCAGGCGGCACGGCCGGCCGGAGCGTGACGACCTCGCCAGCGCTTGTATCCCTCCAGGGCGTCCTCCGCGCGCTGCCGCACATGCTCCTCGGAGGCTAGGAGCTGCTGAACCGCTGCCGCCTTGGCGCTATCCAGCTCCGCCTCCACGGCGGCAAGCTTGGCCTTCACCTTCGCCAGCTCAGTCTCAGCGGCGCGCTTCGCGGCAGTGAGCACGGCATTGGCCTGCACCAACTCCGCCTCCATGGATCGCTTTGTAGCGGCGAGCTCGGCATTCGTCTTCAGCACCTCCTCCCGAGCCGCGGCGAGCTCGGCCTTCGTCTTCACCGCCTCCGCCCGAGCCGCCGCGAGCTCGGCTTTCGTCTTCACCGCGTCCGCCCGAGCCGCGGCGAGCTCGGCCTTCGTCTTCACCGCCTCCGCCAGAGACGCGGAGAGCTCGGCCTTCGTCTTCACCACCTCCCCCTCCACCGCCGTGAGCTCGGCTTTGGTCGTCTCCAGCTCCGTTCGCACCGCGGCGAGCTCAGATGTGGCCTTCTCCCGCTCCGCGTCCGGCGCTCTCTTTGCCGCGGCGAGCTCATTCTTCGCCTCCTCCAGCTGCTCCCGCAGCGCGGCGGCCTCTCGCTCCCTGGCCACCAGCTTCTCCTCCACCTGCCGGAACGCTGAGTCGTCGGAAGGCTCGTTCGCCGCGAACGCGCGCTCCAGCTGCTGCGCGACGGCTCCCTGCAGCAGCTCCGTGTGTCCGTCGTGCCTGCTGGGGAAGTGCTGTGACGGTGGCGAGTGCACGCTGGACAGCACTGAAAGAGGTGGCGAGTGTCCGACGTTCTCCCCGCCGTTGGCTTCCTCCCAAGTCCTCTTCTTCGCCAACGCCGACGCTTGCGCGGCCGCCTTCTCCGCCAGCAGAACCTTCATCATGTCGTAGACAGAGGGATCCATACCTAGCTAGCACAAAACAGCAATTTCAGGGCTCGATGAAACAGGGGAATCAGATCAGAGGGATTTCGATGTTCAGAACTTCAGTTACCTATGGAACAGGATGTAGTACGAGTTGAAGAAGGCGGCGGCGGCGCCGGGGTCCGCGGGGATCCTGTGGTTATCACGGCGGCAGAGACGGCGGGGTAGCTGTTGCGGAGACGGCGCCGGCGCCGGCGTTGTGGGCACGTAGCAGGGAGCAGGTTCCTAAGATCAACAGCGGCGCCAATGTGGGCACTTAGCAGCTTCACCATCGATTTGCTTTCCTCAACGGTGAGCGCCGGGTTTGTGAAGGAGCCCTTGGACGGCTGACCCCACTCCACCGCGCAATGCCACGGCTCCGGCGACGAGAGGAAGAAGAAGTCGTATTTCCAGCCCATGATGGATTTGGACCCCCGGTTCGGCATCCCCGTGAAGCGCAAGCAGGAGCTGTCGCGTATGGGCCCGAGACAGTACCACCCTTTCTTGTGCTTCCGGTCGATGCCGGACAGGTAGAAGAAGCGCAGGAATACGGCGAGCGACGGAGGCACGCCGGCGGAGTGGCAGATCGCCAGGAACCCCTCCATGACGCGCCACCCGTTGGGCGTGAGCTGGGCCGGCGCGATGCCGAAGTGGGCGAGCGCCTCGCGGAAGAAGCCGTGCAGCGGGAAGCGCAACCCTGCCTCCAGAGCGCGCGCGTAGACGCAGATGGACCCCGGTGGCGGCGTCGAGTTCGCGCGCAGGTCGCCGGCGGGTCGCGCGGTGTACTGATCCTTGGGTACGCCGTACTTGTCGCAGAGTGCGTCCACCTCGTCCTGCGTGCGCAGGGACGAGGCGAAGCCCTCGACAGCCGTGTCCCTCGACGGCACGGTGGCAGTGGCGACGCCGTGGCCTGAGACGGCGGCGGAGGAGGAAGGCATGGTGCGTGCTGGTGCACCTGCCAGCCGGCACCGTCTCCTCCTTCACTGCTCTGCCCTGTTCTGACCTGCAGTTCACAGTGCAGACGAACCGCAGTGATCCCTTTTGTATTCTTTCGGCCTTGAGGCCTGTTCCGGCTGGGCCACAAAGAAAGCGTGAGACAAACCGAAAGTGCTCTTTTGATCCGGACTCACATGCTCCATAGTAAACAGTAAAAGTAGTAAAAAAAATCTGAATTTGGATTGTGATGAACATTGATTAAAGTTTTAACATCCTACAAATTTTCATTATGAAATAACGTTCATGGAGGTTTGTACATGAAAACAAAATCAATACTCCAAAATACTTCCAATATAGTCTTTTCGAAGCATCGATTTTTTTTTTCATTTGCCTATACCTACACGAATATCATTTCATCACAAAAATTTGCAGTCAGCTAAAACTTTCACGGCGCTGCTATACACACGACAGGGTGCAGCCGAACTTTGGACGATCCTATCGATCCAACCGTGCATGCATGGGACAAGGTGGAGCGCATCCGCTGGATCCAAGCATCGTTCACTCATCGTACGTGCAATGAGCATCGACTGCATAGTAGTTCGGAAACTTTCATCAATGTTTATCATAAAAATAATCAGATTTTCTACTATTTGCTCGGATTTTAGTGTTCATCAGGGAGCATGTGAGCTCGGGTTCAATAGTCCGTATCCGAGACAGACTTTGATTTTCCATTTCCTCTCTTTACTTGCTTCTTATTGCTCGTTTCTTCATATATATTTTTGCGAGGATCTTCATTTTCTTCTTAATCACATGCTTGGATTGTGTCATCCATGTGAAACTTCCACCTCATATTTGAAATAGTAGGGCAGATCGAGAATCAAAAACCAAAATTTGCGACTAGTTGTCGGCGCAGTCAACAGTTTAGTGAATCCGTGATATGTGACATGGTTTGTATGCTTACAATATAATATTAGAACAAACATTTATTTGCTTAATTGCATCAATCTAAAAAAAGCATGCCAAAACATAACCATTTTAGGCTCTCTTTGGTTCACAGCCATCTAAAAGTACGGAGTAGGAAAACACATGTGATTACAGTGTTATGTCCATTTGGATCATGTAGGATTTCAATTTGCTTAATTGCATCACAAATGATTCTCTCCAATAGGTCTTAGTCGATGTTAAAATTCCAAAGGTTTTGTTTTTTAAGCATATTTTCTAATCACCTACACGCACTAATGGTTTTGCAAAACTTTTGGCAAGAATTTTTATGTTATAACATTGGACATTGCCATGAGGTCCTTTCAGAAAAAAAAATGATACTTTGGCATGCACATTCTCAAAATAAGGTGCAAACTCAACCAGTTCCGACAAATCTATTGAGAAAATTAAGGTTAGTGCAGGTAGTTCCTACTAATCATTGGCGTGCGTACACTCGTTGCGCCCATACTTGTTTTCTCCCCAAGCCCGCGTCTCATCCCCTTTCTCCTGCGCGCCCGCGCATGCACGACTTGGTGTGACAAAAAAGAAAAGCGGGTTTGTCTTTTTTGAACAGACCTACATTTACTTTTTTCCCTTTTTTTTCTTTTTCATCAGAAGTGCCTTTGGTTGCAGTGCAGAGAAGCAAAGATGAACCTGGCAAAAATAGAAGCCGTTTGTTCTTCCACGTACCCAAGACCAGTATATACACCACCAATGCAATGTGGAGCACGCCTTAAAACGGGCTCACGATCCGACGCCCGTCCGCGGCGACCGAAAGGCCGGCCGATGGCGCACGGCATCCGTCCGTGGAGCCACACCCATAGCGGCATGCATCGGAGTAGGCTCGTTGCGCACGGTCTCCAAACATAGAATCACTGCGTTGCATGTTACTTGTTCACGGGTACAGCCACAAGCCTACGTTGCATGTTGGTTGTTGTTCGAATAAGTCCTAAACACTCCGTCCATCTACCCAAGACCAGTCAATCACACAAACCACGACATTAAAATTTGTTAACGAGGTTTAACAATATGACTACATCCTCGGGGCCTAACTACGGGCGGTCTTTTCCGTGACACCGTCATAATACCGCACACCGATTATCCGGGCGCCAGCTCCCCCTCGCGCGTCTGTGCTATTATGTTGGTATAAGTTGCATCCTGTGTCTATCTCTCATTATATAAGAGGTCCTAGTATACAAGTGTCCTAATAGGACAGGACTCCATATCCTGTCTACACACCGTACGACTCTAAGTCTAATTGTAACTTACCTTGTACGAATAATATTCGACATAAAACTAACAAACCCCACCTTGACAAATATTCTTCGTCACTTTGGATTCATCCATGCGTTGAACCTCCATGTACATTGGACTTGAGATACGTCATGAGCACCGCTGCTACCAGACCCCATGTGGCTCCACCTGCAACTGTGGTCCCTTCTCGTCTTCTTCACAGCGAACATTCGAGCAAAATTAAGTTTCTCATTACTCTACTTTGTGCTCCTAACTTTCGAAGAATCCATTCAATCTCATCGCACACCGACAACTGCCTCGTGAAAATGAACAACTCACATATTGAACGCCACATATAAGTGTTACATGAACTCAAAGTCACCGCTCTTTCTAGACCGTCTGTCTGAAACTTGAAGAAATTTCACCGTCGCCCTGTGTCACCCTGAGTCAAATTCACATTTGTCTCATCCTTTTTCCGGATAGTCTCTGACATGTCCCATAGCTATAGCACTCCACCTCCTTCTGTACTTGCCATCCGCACTTTGCCATGTGCACAGGACACCACAGAATATACAGTCATGTACTCTCTCAGCTTTTGACAATTTCAGACTTTCCGTCACTTTCTCAGATTCTCCATGGTCAACTCTTGTCCATCTTCCGGCATCGATAGACCCAGTCACCAACTTAAATCTGGTACTCGCCAACACTGCTTCAGCACCTTCTTCAAACTTTGTCTGACCACATGTGTCACCATTAGTGCCTTGGTCTGTTGTTGTGTCCCGTGCTTACCGCACGCCTCGTCGCTATCACTGCATCGAACCTCTGCTGTCCTGGCCGAGTCTCTAGGGCCACGGACCCACACCACTTAAACCCCCACTGCAGAAAACCACCGACCATCAGATGTCGAGTATCACATCTCCATCAGACCACTGGCCCCAGTCCGATCCACGTGTCTCTCGCCATCCCACTGAAATAGGCTTCGACTCTTCATGCACTTACGCCATAGCCCCCTCCATCAGCACAGAGTGAACTCGTCCATCAGACTCCAACTCCACCTTCAACATGACTCCATGGTGGTCATACATGCCACCCCCGCGCCCCGTCGACTTCAAGCTCTCTCATGTGTACACTGCCTTGAATAAACCCTGTGTCATAGTCTCGTCGAAGCTGCACAAGTCCTCAGGCCCGCACCACGTGTTTCCACGCCCCAGAAGTTGGCCACCATCAGCATCACGCTCCTATGTCGTCGTCGCTGAAATCACTGTCGTCTTCTATTTTAACCGACATCCCCGTCGATCCATCAGACCGTTCAGTCCGGTCCAGCCGAAATTAGCCGGCTGCAACCATGCTTCATCCTGGGTCGTGTCCGCCCCGCACATCTTCGTGCATTGGTTGATGCCCTATGTATGCATGATCCGCGCACGACGCGCTCCAGGCTTTCGGATCATCTTCTGAAAAATCCTATATCACCTGATCATCGGCTTCCATGTAAACTGGCTTGCTTCTGGAACGTATTCAAGCATATGTATTGTACTGTTCTAATAATCCAACCAAGAATACCATAATCTCCTTTGGTCTCACGTGGTGCTGCACCTTGTGCACAACCCTCGATGCTTCTTGATAGATTGCCTTAAGCCAAACGCCTCTTTTATATAATGTATCAACCGCCTTGTGATTCTTGTTCCCTAGATTGATCTGCTTCTTGCCTCTATGCAATGCACTTTTTTTTCACCAAAAAAATCCCGAACGATGCGTACACAGCTCTTCACACGTCGTCCCAGCTCCTCGCTCTGCCTTGGCCTGCCAGCCTATGCCCGACATTGGACCGTATAGGCCCCTTCTGGGCTTCAGCCGTGCCTCGGCCCACTAGCACCGCTCTGCTGCACTGCTGCCCGACCACGCGCCCGGACGCACGCGCTGTATCGCATCGCACCCGATCGATCGTCCTGCTGCCAGGTCCCCAGCCGCCACGCGCACTTGTGATCGACCCTCCTGCACGCCGAGCCCCAGACCGCGTCGCATACGCGCCTGGACACAGTTTCCTGGACCGCCACGCGAGCCATGCTGCAGCGCTTCTGCACGGAACAGACCGAGACTCCCGCTGCCTGCCGTACACCCGTGCGCCGCCGAGAACTCCTGCTTCTAATCGATCTGCCTCCCGCTCCGGATTGCTTCTTGCACTCGCCGACTTATGCTGCTTCAGAAAATTCCATCGACCGTCCTGGAGTAATTGACAAAAAACTATCACATTTCACGTATCCGTCCTACAAAACTATTACATTTTGAAAATTGACCAAAAACTCCAGATTAGTGCTAATTTCGTGGCAAAAAACTACCAGGTCGAGTTGACGACCGATTTAACCGTTTTAAACCCCTTTCTGACAGAGCTGCCCACCTGTCGGGACGGCTGCCGCGCTAACGGCTAACGGCCCACACGTCAGCACCAACCTTCTTCTTCCTCCTCTTCTCCTTCTTGTTGGCATTTCCTCGAACACCTTACCAGCAGCAGAGCAGGACATCGGCGTCAGCTAAATCAATCGATGCTGCCGCTCGCCGAGGACCTCCTCCTCGCGCCCCGGTGCATCGAGCCGCGGATCTGGTAGCCACCATCATCCCCGCACGCCGCCGGCGTGGATCCGGTCACCACCACCGTCTCCATCACGCTGCACAAGCAGCAGGCCGCGGCACCGTCCAGATGCGGGAGAGTAGCAGCAGCATGCAGCAGCGTCGGTCAGATGTGGGAGACCAGCGACCGCGAGCCCCGGCAGCGGAGGGTGGTGGAGGTATGCGCCGAAGCCCCAGGCGTCCTCCAACATCATCATCACGGAGGCGACGCGCCGTCGAGACCACCTTGGCTTGGACCGGGAGGAGGGAAGCGACCACAGCCACAACGCTAGGTTTTGGCCACTGCCAGGAGGCGGACGACTGCTGCGTCGGTGAAGACAGCCGCCCTCCCGGCCGCTTTGGTTGGTTGCCCGCGGGTGGCTCGTCGCGCGTGACGGCATGAAGCAAGCATCACGTTTCGATGCCGCGCAAACAAGGCCACATGGAGCAGGGAGCAGGAGGAGGAGGAAGAAGGTCACCGGTGCCACAGGCTGCCACTACTCACCGGCGTCGACGCGTCGGCATGGTGGTGCTGCCCGATGCACATAAGGTGCTTGTTGAAATGTCAAACAGATAAGGAGGGGAGGAAGAAGAAGGTTGATGATGACGTGTGGGTCCCATTTGTCATAACGGTTAACTTCACGGTCAAAATAAACAGAGTTGACTTTGCTGCCGGTCCCACATGTCATAAACAGGTTTAAAATCATAAAAACAGTCATCAACTCAATTTGGTAATTTTTTGTCACAAAATTAGTATTAATCTGGAGTTTTCGGTCAGTTTTCAAAATGTAGTAGTTCTGTGGGACGGATACGTGAAATGTGATAGTTTTTTGTCAATTACTCACCGTCCTGGCTTTCTCGTCGACTACCATGAGGTTGATCCCGATCGAATAACAAAACATGAATCGAACTAATTTTTTTTTGCAGGATCATTTAAGTCTGGTTTCTTTGTTATCGAGATTTTTTCTTAGAAAAGGAGGATGACCCCCGGTCTCTGCATCTGGGCGATGTATATGGCCACTTTATTAATTATTCTCACAAGATCTTACAAAGTCATAGTACAACAGTAAGACTAAAGCCGCCGTCTAAGCAACAAATGTCGCTACACCTATCCAGTTGATGAAGGGGCGCAGATAGCCTGGGCCTAATACCAAACAGACATCGCAACCAAGCCTAACATCTAAGACCTGAGACCCCAACCTAGCCACTTGCCGGGTCTGGGGCACACACTGGTCCGGCGTGCTCTCAGAGGCCGCCGCCGCCAACTGCCACCGCTCCATCTTCAGAACTGTACTGATGCATCAACCTTGCTCGGTCTAGCTATCGTCGACACCACCACGGCGCCCAACGACACCTCCTCCCTGCACACAAACAGCTGAGCACGTCGCGGTCGCCACTGATACACCTCAGCGCCATGCTGCCAAGTACCACCAGCCGACACAGCTTGAAATCCTTGGAAGATCTGTCATGCGTAGCACCTGCCGACCAGGCATGACAAAGCGTAGCACCTATTGATCTGGCATGACTTGACATCTCCACCGAAGCTCTGTGCAAGACGAAGTCGCTCCACCTTGTGCCTCTGACTTCCAGCGCTGCTCCACAAACGATGCTCCCAAGAGAGAAACGACACCGCAGTGCCGCCATCGTCCGATCTGGAATGCCAGATCCTAGGGTTTCCCTCGGAGTAGCACGAGTGGGTCGACAGTAATTACACGATGATGCCTTCATCAAGGTAACAACGTAGAACGCCGCCATCGCCTGCCATTGGCTCGGTTTTCACCGGCAACCATGTCTCCCCAACTCGCAGCCGGGACTAGATGATGGATCTCGAGATCCGATCACCAAGCTTCTGGCCGGCCACCACCGACGAAGAAGATGACCACCACCACTGGCTACACCGGTCAGGACAGATCTGCCATGGGTGCCGCCAAACAGTCCACCAGGCCCTCGACGCCGCCGCCGATCTAAAGCCAGATGACATGCCGCCGAAGACCGCATCATGCCGCCGCCCGATCCAGGCCAGTCGCCGCCGCCGCCGCCCGTGGCCCAAGGCAGGGCCGACCGCCGCCGCCGTCAAAGCCAACGCCGTCGCATCTAGATCGGCCGCACCTCCATGCATGTTGGGGTCCCGCCACCCCTGAGAAGCGGGAGGGAGGAAGAGCCCCCGCCACTGCCGACGGCCTCCGGGCGCAAGCCAGCGGCGTCCTCTTTGTTATCGAGATGATACCACTTGTTAGAATAAGTCTTAGACGCTCCATTGATCTATCGAGGACCAAGCAATCACATGATGCACGACATGGAGATATGTTAACGAGGTCCATCAATATGGCTACATCGCCGGGGCCTGACTACGGGCGCTCCTCCCCATGACATCATCACAATACCGCACACTGACCACCCGGGCGCCGACTCCCCCTTGCGCGCCTGTGCTATTATGTTGGCGTTGGATACATCGTGTGTCTACCCCTCATTATATAAGATGTCCTAGGATACAAGTGTCCTAATAGGACACGACGCCATATCCTGTCTACACACCGTACAACTCGAACTCCAACTACAACCTACCTTGTAAAAATAATATGACACAATTCTAACAGTTGGCTCGCGTGAGGCCATGGGTGTGTGCGCGTCGTGTAAACTACTTGTATGTGCAAACCTGATTCTGCTCCTACCACTGACCATGTGTTGTGTGAGTCTATACTTGGGCATATCTCAGGCAGGGCCAAAAAAAGCCCCGTGCTAAAAACCCAGACCCCGAGCTTGGCCCGACCAGACCATTGGGCCCAAGTTCAGAAAAGCCCGACACGGCCTGATCGACCCAGCCCTACCATGGCTAAAAACTCATTTTTTGCAAGCCCGGGCCCGGCCCGATCTAGATTTTTAGGCCCGAGCCTTGCCCGATGGCATGTTCGGGCTCAGCCCGGTCCAGGATTTTCGGGCCATTCGGGCTGGGATGCCCATGGCCAGGTGTATGCCCAACTGTCGACCTCAAACGAACGTTCATTTTGTCTGGATTTTGTCTGTTTGGGTAGGTCAAAGGGGCAGTGTCAGGCCATTTTCCTAGATGCACCGGCCGTGTGTTAACACACGGCCGCATCTCATCGGACACGGCCGGTGGAGACCCTGTGTGAACATTTTAACTATGCATATTATAAAAATAGTCTCACAACCAAATAAATCAAATATTGTAAATAGTTTACAAACAAATAGTTCTACATAAAAAACACAATCAAGTATTTGTACAACCCAATCAAAATTGTCTTTGGTAGATGGAAAGAAAATGAACCGATGCATCTACTGGTTGCCAATTTGATTCCACATGTGCTCAACCAAACAATCTTGGATGTGCATGTGAGTATGCCAATCATGCATTTCACAATGAAATTGGGCAAACAGTTCAAACGTTGCCGGTTCTTGGTGCCGAGGCTTTCACTCTGAAAATCAAACCCTTGGTTGTAGATGTTGTCAACGCTCATCCTCCATAATTATGTTGTGCATGATCACACAAGCAGTCATCTTCTCCCGAAGCTTCTTGGTGCTCCATGTAAGTGAAGGGTTTCGAACGACACCCCATCGAGATTAAAGAACACAAAATGCACGTTCCACATCCTTCATAGCACTCTCTTGCATCCGGGCAAATCTCTGTCTCTTATGTCCTTGCGGAATGGCTATTGTCTTCACAAGAATTGGCCACTGAGAATGGATACCATCAGCTATGTAGTATCCTTTGTTCTAATGGTGGTCAATGATCTCAAAGTTGACCTTTGGGGAGTGGCCTTCTACAAGGCTTGCGAACACTGGAGAATGTTGAAGCACGTTGATATCATTGTGAGAACCATCCATGCCGAAAAAAGAATGCCATATCCTTGTGAAGTCACCGCTTCTAGTATGACAATGGCACCTTTGACATGCCTCTTGTACTGCCCCTGCCAAGCAAATGAAAAGTTCTTCCACTTCTAGTGCATATAATCCATATTGCCAAGCATGCCCAAAAAAACCTATCGACATTGAACATGCATGCCTAAGACGGTTATTCCACAATGGAGTAAAAATATAGGTCACTTCTCCAAAGTCATCAAAAAAACCACATGTTAAGGAAAGGATGTGAAACATAGGCTAAACGGGCCCATTTCTGCACATGCCATTTTTTGACTAGATAAATTGCACCATCTCTTTTTCCGTGTGCTAGTGTGACCAAGTCATGCTTCCATGCCAACTTTGTTTGACAAGTTATCCAAAGGGTTGGAATAATGACCCGGTGGTGTTGGCACATGCCGAGGCAGAATATTATTCAGACGAGGTGGTTCCATCACACGCGGTTGAGCAGGCGCTCCAGCCCCAGGCGCGACAACCCGGTTTATCTCTGGCGGGTTACTGGTCCCTGCTCCAGGCGTGCAAAAGAGGTTCCTCGCCTTGTAAGCCAACGACAGATGACTCCGGTGCCTCCTTCTCATGATTTCATTTGAAGCGTTCTGATCCAACAAGAGCCGGAAGGAACTAGCCTGAATCTGTTGTGCCTGAGCATCCAAAATAGCCCGCTCCATCGTCATCCTAGCGTCCTCCGCCGCCAGGTCTTCCTTGGCTAGCGCTACCTCGTCACGTAGTTTTGCAATTTCCGCGTTTGCTGAGCTTGATTCGCCAGGCTAACCTCTGCTATTAACAAGGTTGTCACCTTATCCAGCAAACCCGTCAAAACCTGAGCCCACGGGCGCACAGGGCCTCTTGCCCCAGCTGTCATCGCCGCTGCTGACCCGGAGATCATTACTGCTGTAGTCGAAGAATTCTTCCCAGGCTGTGTACCGGCCATGAAGATTGCGACCCTGTTCGGCGGCTCATAGGGGTCCAGAATACTGTCGCCATCGCAACATCCCACAAGCCTTCCATCTTGTAATTGTTATAATGAAGTAGTCTCACCCGTGGACGACTCACCGTCAGAGTAGATGGCCGTCCCACCGCCAGACATAGATCCTTCATCAAAGGCACGTTTCATGGTGGGCTAAGCTCGGGCAGTTCTTGCACGCTGAGCCGTCTCAATGATGTCGGTGCAGATGTCCGGCTCAGGGCCCGGCTCGCCGATCTTGCCGATGAAGATGTGAATTCCGCGAAAAGGGACCCGGTACCCGTACTCAATTGAGCTGGCCTCGGGGCCCCAACCTGCATCATTGATGTAGAGCTTGCCGCGAAGACTCTTGGTTATCCGGCCCACAGCGTATCCCTTGATCCCTTCAAAGCTACCCTTCAAGAAATCGAAACCACCGTGCGCTGGCCCCACAGTGGGCGCCAACTGTCGTGGAATAGTCACGACAGATGTCCTAGTGTGAGGACTTAGTCGTGGAGCCATCGCAACTAGGTTAGCTTAAAGGGGTTAAACGGGATAAATGACACCGGAGTTTATACTGGTTCGGCCCCTTGTGGTGAAGGTAAAGGCCTTATCCAGTTTGAGGTGGTATTGCTTATGTCTCGATTACCAGGGAGTGAATACGCTTAACCTAGCTTCCGATCTCTTGTTTTCTTACCCTGAACCGCCGCCGGGTCGTCCCTTTATATACACAGGTTAGCTCCCAGCGGCTCACGAAGTCCTGGCCGGCTCATAGACAACGTGTCCGGCTCAGTGACTAACTATACTTGCCTTACATTATAAGTCATACACATACAGCGGTTTACCCTATGGGCCTTAAGTCGCTCTTGGGCCTTCGCCCCATGAACCGCCATCTTCAATATCCTCATGGGCTTCATATTGATGAACCGCCATAGGTATAAACCGACTGATGGGGTTATGTACCTAGGGTAGGGTCATGGACCTGTTCCAAGTAACTTACCCTAGGACATCCCTAGAAGAGGTCGCCTTCCAGTCGACCAACGAGGATTCACTCGACTGGCCTGAAGGACTCGACCACGAAGACTCACTCGACCACCAGGAGGTCAAGAGGCACTCTGCACCGCAACGGCTTGTAATTAAGTAGACTTTATGATAGTAAAGGCACTTTATGTGGGGCGTTACCAGTAACGCCCCAGACTTAACTCACCTTAAACCCTCTCCTACGTGGGCTGGCTGGGGTCCTGGCGCACTCTATATAAGCCACCCTCCTCCACAGGCAGAAGGGTTCGGCACCTTGTAATCCATACATTCATAATCCACTCGACCGCCTCCGGGCTCCGAGACGTAGGGCTGTTACTTCTTCCGAGAAGGGCCTGAACTCGTACATCCTTTGTGCTTACAACCTCTCCATAGCTAGGACCTTGCCTCTCCATACCTACCCCCCACTCTACTGTCAGGCTTAGAACCACGACAGTTGGCGCCCACCGTGGGGCAGGTGTTTTAGCGATTTTGTGGAGAAGTTGCAATTCTTCCGAGTATTTTCATCATGGTGTCTGCTGGAGTTTTGATCAAGGGTCAAGAGATCTGTCTCGGCACTCTCGCCTTCATCGCCGACGACTCCGCATGGCTCCAGGAGGCTCCACTCGACGTAGATGCGCTCCCCGTCCGCGGTGCGACGCATTTTCGTGCATGTATCCGCGGCGTTCTGCTGCGGCAACCATCGACCCAGTATCGGTCGGCTCCTCCGTCTTCCACCCTCCCGGTCTCCCGCCAGCGCAAGCGCTCAGGCCGGTCGAGGCTTCAGCGATGGGTGAGTCACGCGGTGGCTCGCCAGTCGACCACTACACAAGTTGCGGCAATCGAGCCCAACGAATCTCTCTACGGCTTGTTCGATCAGTCGACTGGCTCCGGAGAGACTGCATCCGAGTGCGGAAGCAGTGATCCAGCGGCGGAAATCTTGATGGTCGACGGGCCCCACAGCCCTCCTGGCTTCGCCCGCGGTGGTGGAGCAGGCGACGGCGGCGACCCTGCTCGAGGCTACGAAGAGTACCAGCCCGAGCCACTCGACTCTCTGCAAAGAGAAGAGCTTCGCCGCAGGAACGAGGATCCCCTGCGTATTCCCATCGCAGGAGAAACCCCCGAGGCTCGTGCCTTGGAGGAGGCGCGTCTGGCCAATTTGGCCGAGCGCACTCGACTGGAGAACCTTCAGCGAGCACTCGACGAGCGCGCGCGGCAACGAGTTCCCGACACCAGTCGACGTCAACTCTTCCCGCCGACTCAGGTATATCGAACCCCAATTCAGAATTTAGCAGCTGCGACCCGTATAGCAGAGTCCATTCAGCCTTCGCAGTCAGAGGCTGGCAGAGGTTTGCTGCAGATCAGGGATCTGCTCCGGGCAGCAGGAGATCAGAATTCAGCCGTGTCTCAGTCGCGCAACAGAATTCACAGTCGATCCGTCACTGTGAATACGGTTCAGTCGGCTCACAGCCCCAGATCGCCTCCGCGGCGCGAAGGGCGTGAGAATCGGCGAGATCAATATGGCGACAGACTCGACCGAGATGATAGGCGTCGAGTGCCCTATTCCCCTCCGAGGGGTGGGTCTTACGCTCCTCGGCAGCCAGATGATAGGCGTCAGTACAGTACAGGGCGTAGGGTTCCAGTTGACCCCAGAGAGCCAGGCTTTGACGCGCGATCCATTATCGTGCAAGGGTTGGTCAACCGGAACAGAGCCCATCGAGGCGCACTCGACAGAGATGTGCCCACGAGCAGTCGAGTTCATGTTTCTGGTCCTGAATGTTTCAGCAGAGCTATCAGAGCCGCAGTTATCCCCCCCAATTTCAGGCTGGCAACAGGAGTCAGCAAGTTCACTGGTGAGTCTAAGCCTGAAACTTGGCTTGAAGACTACCGAGTGGCAGTTCAGATCGGTGGTGGGAACGACGAGGTGGCCATGAAGCATTTTCCCCTCATGTTGGAAGGTTCTGCCAGGGCATGGTTGACTCAATTGCCTCCTAGCAGCATTTACACTTGGGAAGATCTGTCCCGAGTGTTCGTCAGAACGTTCGAAGGGACTTGCAAGCGACCAGCGGGATTGACAGAGTTGCAAGTCTGCGTGCAGAAAACCAATGAGACTCTCAGAGAGTATATTCAGAGGTGGATCACTTTGCACCACACTGTGGAAAATGTCTCTGACCATCAGGCAGTATGCGCCTTCAAAGATGGTGTCAAGAACAGAGAACTGAGTTTGAAATTTGGTCGAACTGGTGACATGACCTTGAGTCGGATGATGGAGATTGCTACCAAGTACGCCAACGGCGAAGAAGAAGACCGACTCCGAAGCGGCAAGCACAAGCCGAGTCAGTCGGAAAAAGGAAACACCAGTCGGAAACAGAAGCGGAAGGCTGAACCGGCAGCTCCTGGAGAGGCTCTGGCCGTGATTCAAGGAAAGTCTAAGGGGAAACCTAAAGGATCCTGGAACCCCAAGAAGGTGAAGGATAAAGAAGGGAACGACGTGATGGATATGCCGTGCCACATCCACACGAAGAAAGATGAAGAGGGGAATATCATTTACCCAAAGCACACCACTCGCCAATGTCGACTCCTGATCCAGCAGTTTCAGGGAAAACAGTCTAAGGACAAGGAGAAGGAGCCGGACAAGGCCGAAGACAAAGAGGACAGTGAGGGAGGATATCCGCATATCAACTCCACTCTGATGATCTTCGCAGATGTGGAAAGCAGAAGTCGACTGAAAGTGATTAACCGAGAGGTTAACATGGTTGCCCCAGCAAAGGCAAATTATCTGAAGTGGTCTCAAACACCCATCACATTCGACCAATCTGATCACCCGACTCATATTGCCACCCCTGGGAGGCAAGCTTTGGTGGTCGATCCAGTTGTCGAAGGCACTCGACTGACAAAGGTGCTGATGGATGGTGGAAGTGGGCTGAATCTGTTATGTGCAGACACGTTGAAAGGTATGGGCATTCCGATGTCCCGACTGAGCACTAGTCACATGAGCTTCCATGGAGTTATACCAGGGAAGAAGGCCGAGTCACTCGGCCAGATAGCTTTGGACATAGTGTTTGGCGATTCAAAGCATTTTCGCAAAGAAAAGTTGACGTTTGAGGTCGTGGATTTTCAAAGTGCATATCATGCCATTTTGGGGAGACCAGCCTATGCACGGTTCATGGCTCGACCATGTTACGTGTACCTCAAATTGAAGATGCCCGGTCCCAAAGGTGTGATCACTGTCACCGGTGATAGGAAAAAGGCAGAGGAGTGCTTTCAGAAGGGCTCCAAAATTGCCGATTCCCAAGTGACAGCGGTCGAGTTCGAAGAATACAAGCAAAACGCGGATCCGAGTGACTTGCTGCGATCCAAGAAGCCCGCCACAGAATCTGCATTCCAGTCGTCCGGTGGGACGAAGCCTGTTCACATTCACCCGACCGACCCCGAAGCAGCTCCGACCCGCATCTCCACAACACTCGACCCAAAATAGGAAGAAGCGCTCATCCAGTTTCTCCGTGAGAACTGGGACATTTTTGCATGGAAGCCCGCTGACATGCCAGGTGTTCCCAGGGGACTGGCTGAGCATCGCCTAAGAGTCGACTCGTCTGCAAAGCCAGTCAAAGAACATCTTCGGCGGTCTGCCGTCCAGAAGAGAAAGGCCATCGGTGAAGAAGTGGCTCGACTGTTGGCGGCAGGATTTATCCGAGAGATATTCCACTCCGAGTGGCTCGCTAATGTCGTCATGGTTCCTAAGAAGGACAAGTCGCTCCGAATGTGCATTGATTTCAAGCACATCAACCGGGCCTGCCCGAAAGATCACTTTCCTCTCCCTCGCATAGATCAAATTGTTGACTCGACCGCGGGATGCGAGAGGTTGTCTTTTTTAGATGCTTACTCCGGGTACCACCAGATCCGTCTGTATGGGCCCGATGAAGTAAAAACAGCTTTCATCACTCCATTCGGGTGCTTCTGCTATATCACCATGCCATTCGGCCTCAAGAATGCCGGAGCCACATTTATGCGAATGATCCAGAAGTGTCTACTCACTCAAATCAGTCGGAATGTGGAAGCTTATATGGATGATATTGTTGTCAAGTCACGAAAAGGTTCCGACCTGCTCGCTGACCTCGCCGAAACATTTGCCAACCTCAGAAGGTATGATATCAAGCTCAATCCATCAAAGTGCACATTTGGAGTTCCTGGTGGCAAGTTACTCGGTTTTCTCGTTTCCGAACGGGGAATCGACGCCAACCCAGAAAAGATTGGCACTATTCTCCGAATGAAACGCCCTGTGCGAGTGCACGATGTCCAGAAGCTTACTGGATGCTTGGCCGCATTAAGTCGATTCATCTCACGACTCGGTGAAAAGGCACTGCCTCTTTACCGACTGATGAAGAAGGCTGACAAGTTCGAGTGGACTCCAGAAGCTGATGCAGCGTTTGCCGAGCTAAAAGCTCTGCTCTCCACCCAGCCGGTGCTTGCTGCTCCAATCAGCAAAGAGCCTCTGTTGCTCTACATCGCAGCCACAGGACAAGTCGTCAGTACTGTGCTAACGGTCGAGCGGGAAGAAGAAGGAAAAGCTCTCAAAGTTCAGCGCCCAGTGTATTATTTGTCTGAAGTCTTGACTCCATCCAAGCAGAGATATCCTCATTATCAGAAGCTTGTGTATGGAATATACATGACCACAAAGAAGGTTGCTCATTATTTCTCTGACCATTCCATCACAGTCGTCAGCGACGCTCCACTATCAGAGATTTTGCACAACAGAGACGCAACTGGTCGAGTGGCCAAATGGGCGATTGAACTTCTTCCCCTTGATATCAAGTTTGAGGCAAAGAAAGCCATTAAGTCCCAGGCGATAGCAGATTTCCTCGCCGAGTGGATTGAACAACAACAGTCGACTGAAGTTCACTCGGAGCATTGGACCATGTTTTTCGATGGCTCTAAGATGTTGAATGGTTCCGGTGCTGGGGTCGTCCTGGTTTCCCCCAGAGGAGATAAGCTTAGATATGTGCTCCAGATTCACTTTGACTCCTCCAACAATGAGGCAGAATATGAGGCCCTCCTATATGGGTTGCGCATGGCCATTTCACTCGGCGTCCGTCGCCTAATGGTCTATGGCGACTCGGATCTAGTGGTCAATCAGGTGATGAAAGAGTGGGACGTGAGAAGCCCAGCCATGACTGGATACTGCAGTGCAGTGAGGAAGCTGGAGAAGAAGTTCGAGGGGTTGGAGCTCCATCATATACCCCGACTGAAAAATCAAGCAGCTGATGATCTAGCAAAGATAGGTTCCAAGAGAGAAGCCATTCCGAGTGGTGTGTTCTTGGAGCATATACACACTCCGTCAGTCAAAGAAGATCCTTTCACCGAAGAAACTCCGCAGCCCAAGAGCGCCACAGATCCGACTGAAGTTGAAGTCCCAGCAGTGGTCGACTTGATCATGGAGGTTTTGGTGGTCATTCCCGACTGGACGATTCCGTATGTCGCATATATCTTGAGGAAAGAGCTTCCGGAGGATGAGGAAGAGGCTCGACAGATCGTCCGTCGATCTAAAGCCTTTACCGTAATCAAAGGACAATTATACAGAGAAAGCGCGACTGGAGTTGGCCAGAAGTGCATAACACCAGAAGAAGGTCGACTCATCCTCAATGATATTCACTCGGGGACCTGCGGTCATCATGCGTCCTCTCGGACCATCGTGGCCAAAGCATACCGAGCCGGATTTTACTGGCCCAAGGCGAATGAGATGGCAAAGGAGATAGTGGATAAGTGCGAGGGATGTCAGTTCTACTCGAATATGTCGCACAAGCCTGCGTCAGCTTTGAAGACCATCCCACTCGTCTGGCCTTTTGCAGTTTGGGGGCTGGACATGATCGGTCCTTTGAGAACAGGACGAAGTGGCTTCACGCATGTACTGGTGGCAGTCGACAAGTTCACCAAGTGGATCGAGGCTAAACCAATCAAGAGCCTTGACACCGGTACTGCTGTTAGCTTCATCAGGGAGCTAATATTCAGATATGGAGTCCCGCACAGCATCATAACGGATAATGGGTCGAACTTTGACTCAGAGGAATTCAGAACCTTCTGCAACTCCCAGGGCACACGGGTCGACTACGCATCAGTCGCCCATCCGCAGTCGAATGGACAAGCAGAGCGAGCTAATGGACTGATTCTCAAGGGACTGAAGCCGCGACTGATGCGTGATCTCAAACACGCGGCTGGAGCTTGGGTCGACGAACTTCCATCTGTACTCTGGGGACTGCGGACCACGCCCAATCGGTCGACCGGAAGAACTCCATTCTTCTTGGTCTATGGAGCCGAAGCAGTCTTGCCGAGTGATCTTCTCCACAATGCTCCTCGAGTCGAAATCTACAACGAAGCAGAAGCTGAACAAGCGCGGCAGGACGCAGTCGACCTTTTAGAGGAAGAAAGGGAGATGGCTCTGATCCGGTCGACCATCTACCAACAAGATCTGCGCCGTTTCCACGCCCGAAATGTGAGAGGTCGAGCCTTCCAGGAAGGGGATTTGGTTCTCCGAGTGGATCAGCACAAACCACACAAGCTTGCTCCTTCTTGGGAAGGTCCCTTCATCGTCACCAAGGTTCTCCACAACGGGGCGTACCGTCTTTACAACGTCGAGCATAATATCGACGAGCCCCGAGCTTGGAACGCGGAGCTACTCCGCCCATTTTACACTTAAGTTTTATCACTCGGATGAGTTGCAATAAAGTACTTCTGTTGTTCATGGGTTTGGAAATAATAGTGTCATCACTTTTTATTTTTGTCCACATAAAAACTCCCCCTCAGTGGGTGACTTAGCCGCGAATCCGTTTCGCCTAAGTTTGTAAAAATCCTACCGAGTGGTGAGCCAGACTCTCACTCGGAGGCTTAGCTGCGAATCCGTTTCGCCTAAGTTTATCAAAATCCTACCGAGTGGTAAGCCAGCCTTCCACTCGGGGGCTTAGCTGCAGTCCAAGCACTCGCCTAAGTTGTGGAAATCCTACCGAGTGATGAGCGATCCTCTCACTCGGAGGCTTAGCTGCAGTCCAAGGACTCGCCTAAGTTTATCAAAATCCTACCGAGTGGTAAGCCAGCCTTCCACTCGGGGGCTTAGCTGCAGTCCAAGGACTCGCCTAAGTTTATCAAAATCCTACCGAGTGGTAAGCCAGCCTTCCACTCGGGGGCTTAGCTGCAGTCCAAGCACTCGCCTAAGTTGTGGAAATCCTACCGAGTGAAGAGCGATCCTCTCACTCGGAGGCTTAGCTGCAGTCCAAGGACTCGCCTAAGTTTATCAAAATCCTACCGAGTGGTAAGCCAGCCTTCCACTCGGGGGGCTTAGCTGCAGTCCAAGCACTCGCCTAAGTTGTGAAAATCCTACCGAGTGGTAAGCCAGCCTTCCACTCGGGGGCTTAGCTGCAGTCCAAGCACTCGCCTAAGTTGTGGAAATCCTACCGAGTGAAGAGCGATCCTCTCACTCGGAGGCTTAGCTGCAGTCCAAGGACTCGCCTAAGTTTATCAAAATCCTACCGAGTGGTAAGCCAGCCTTCCACTCGGGGGGCTTAGCTGCAGTCCAAGCACTCGCCTAAGTTGTGAAAATCCTACCGAGTGAAGAGCGATCCTCTCACTCGGAGGCTTAGCTGCAGTCCAAGGACTCGCCTAAGTTGTGAAAATCCTACCGAGTGAAGAGCGATCCTCTCACTCGGAGGCTTAGCTGCAGTCCAAGGACTCGCCTAAGTTTATCAAAATCCTACCGAGTGGTAAGCCAGCCTTCCACTCGGAGGCTTAGCTGCGACCTCGCGCTCGCCTAAGTTATAAAAATCCTACCGAGTGAAGAGCAACCCTCTCACTCGGGGGCTTAGCTGCAGTCCAAGCACTCGCCTAAGTTGTGAAAATCCTACCGAGTGGTAAGCCAGCCTTCCACTCGGAGGCTTAGCTGCAGCCTCGCGCTCGCCTAAGTTATAAAAATCCTACCGAGTGAAGAGCAACCCTCCCACTCGGGGGCTTAGCTGCAGTCCAAGCACTCGCCTAAGTTGTGAAAATCCTACCGAGTGGTAAGTCAGCCTTCCACTCGGGGGCTTAGCTGCAGCCTCGTGCTCGCCTAAGTTATAAAAATCTTACCGAGTGGAGAGCAACCCTCTCACTCGGGAGCTTAGCTGCAGCCCTGCGCTCGCCTAAGTTACGAAAATCCTACCGAGTGAAGAGCGACCCTCTCACTCGGAGGCTTAGCTGCAGTCCAAACGCTCGCCTAAGCACAAGCACCTTGCTTTGAACCTGAAAAAGACATTTTGAGCCGAAGGTAATCATGTTCAAGCGCCAAATTCAAGTTCGAATCGATATCTAAAGGAACCGAAAGTGCTCAGGCGTCAAGCCTGTTAAAGTTTGTCGGTTACAATTCCACTCGGCATACCGAGGCAAATTTAAAGAGTCGAGCCAGAAGAAGTTTTTTACCCCTCCTGTGGAGGGCTGGAAGGTGCAACAAATTCATCAAGGTCAATTCCGTCGGCAATCCGAGTGGCAGCTGCAAGGAAAGTCTCCATAAAGGACCTGAAGTCGTGCTTCTTGGTATTGGCCACCCGAAGGGCCGCCAGCTTCTCCTCTCGTGCATCTTTGCAGTGGACTCGGGCCAGACACAGAGCGACATCTGCACCACACCGAGCCGAGGACTTCTTCCACTCCTGCACTCGACCAGGGATCGTGTTCAAGCGGGCCATCAGCGACTCAAGGTCATTCTGAAGTGTCTCCTCAGGCCAGAGCGTCGAGTCGATGCGAGATGTGGCGACCTTCAGCCTTGCGAGATAGTCCACGACAGCTGCAACACGAGACTCCAGTCGGAAAACATCCATGGCAACTTCGTCGTTCACCGGAGAATTGACGGGGTCAAGGTTTGGCTCCAGTCGGCTGGTTTCCTCTTCGAAGTTTTGACAAAATTCTGCAAGAGTGATCACTAAGTCAAGGGGATAGTCGAATGGAAAAAGCCACAATTGGAAATATTTGCCAAACATGGAGGTTTACCTTCAAGCATAAGAAACAGCTTCTTGGCAAGGCTACTCAGGAAGGCCTCCAGTTCAGTTTTCTTCTCAGCCAATTTGCTGACTTGGTCGGTCAAGGCAGCTTTGTCAGTTCTCAGTCGACTGACCTCCTTGTTGGCAATCCCAAGAGCAGTTTTCAGATTGGTATTGTCTTGTTCGAGCTTGGTGACTGAAGCTAACTTCTCGTCAGCAAGCTTGATCTTCTCAGCTAGCTCAAGGTCTTTCTTCTGCTGGGCCTCCCTTACCTTACCTGCAAGCCACAGCAAGATCAGATGCTGAAACAAGCAAGGGGAAAAGCAGTCGTCAGGGTCTCACCAAACATACCTTCGGTCTCCTCCTTTGCCTTTGTCAGCTTCTCTTGAACCAGCTTCAAGCTCAGCTCGACTTGAGTATGCTTCTGTTCCAGCTCTGAGTAGCGAGCCACAAGATCACAAGAGTTCTGCGAAGAACCAATCGACTAAATGTCAAAAATAATTCACTTCCGAGTGAAATGGGAAAAGCACACGTTTCTAAGACTACAGCCGAATACTAACATTCGACCGTAGTCTCGGGGACTACACCCAGTGGGTGCACTCAGCGTGCCCCCACTAATCCTGTTGAAGACAAAGTCGACCAGTCGACCTCAAAAAAAAAAGCGTGCGAGATGCATTCTCTAAGACTGTGATCAACTGCAAGCAGTCGACCACAGTCTCGGGGACTACACCCAGTGGGTGCACTCAGCGTGCCCCCACCGGTTTGTGAAATCCAGTCGACCAGTCGACTGAGAGAAAGATTGACATCGTAAAGCCTAAGGCCGACTGCCAGCAGTCGACCTTAGCCTTGGGGACTACACCCAGTGGGTGCACTTAGCGTGCCCCCACCGGTTTGTGAAATCCAGTCGACCAGTCGACTGAGAGAAAGATTGACATCATAAAGCCTAAGGCCGACTGCCAGCAGTCGACCTTAGCCTTGGGGACTACACCCAGCGGGTGCACTCAGCGTGCCCCCGCTAACACGGAGTTTATTCGACACACCCAGTGGGTGACTAATATAAATTCCGGAAAAGAAAAGTTTTTGGTAGCATATCCAACAGAACAAACAGCAGTCGACTGACCTGGACATTGCTTTGGAGGGCAGAACTGGCGTCATAAGCTGCCTGGCTCGCGTCCCGGATGGTCTTCAGCTGCTCCATCATGAGTCCCGCCTGGCGTATCGCCTCCTTCGCTGCGCCAGCTTGGTCCTCCGGGACGTGGTGCGTCATGAAGAGGGAAGGCTGCTGAGCACTCGTCAGTGGATTCGCGAAGGTCACCGTGTGTCGAGTGGTGTTCTCTTCCTCCACAGTCAGAATTTCAGGCGCCGGCACATCCTGAGGCACCTTACTGGCGGACGCTTTCCGACTCCTCCTGTGCTTCAGCGGCTCTTCATCCTCATCATCATCAGGAAGATCGATAACAGTGTTGGGTGGAGCTGCGGAGAAGGATCAGGATCAGAGATCGCGAGTCAGTCGACTAAGAATGGTATTAAGAACACAGTACCTGGATTCGAAGTTGCTGCATCCTCCATCTCGTGGTCATCGGCCCGGGCCGAGGTCTCAGAAGTAGCAGCACTGCAACTCCAAAGGATCAGTCGACTAACCTCAGCGTCGACCAGAGATAAAGTTCGCACAGAATAAGAAAATATGAGCAACACAATTACCCTGATATGGTGGGGATGGACACCTTCATCTTCGGCAGGAGCTTGGTCGGCTTCGATGAGGCCGCCCTGGGCTGCTTCGGCGCCTTTTCAGTCGGCGCCGGAGAGGTGGTCCGAGGGCGCTTGGTCGACTGAGTGGCGGTCGCAACCCCCTTACCACGTTCGGTCGAAGGGTCGTGGACAAGCTTCGACCGCCTTTCTGAGCGCGGTGGAACGACCTCCTCCTCCTCTTCTTCCTCGTCCTCGATGTCATCTTCATCACCTTCATCATCATCATCGTCGTCATCATCCCCTGCAGCATCCGAGTCCCATTCCTCCTCTTCCTGGCTCTCGCCCCCACTCGCCTCGCCCCCGCTCGCCTCGCCTTCCTCAGTCGAAGCTTGTGCCCCATTGGGCATCGAGTACAGCTCGGTGAAAGCCTAGCAGATGCCCGAACAAGGATCAGTCGACCAGTCGGCAGGATTAGCAGAAATGAATACGACAAGGACACAATGGAAAGCAGAGCAAGTGTACCTTGTTTGGGTCGCTGTTGTGGTCGAGTGGAGGAATCCTTCTGGCTCCGCGCGGGTTGTCCCTGTTTCCGGTAACGGCTACCATCCATCTTTCCAAAGTGGCATCGTCGACTTCTTCTGGATGGACTCTAGTCTCGTCTTCGGGCCCACAGTACAACCACATGCAGTGGCTCCGGAATTGAAGGGGTTGGATGCGACGCCTGAGGAAGACCTCCAGAAGATCCATGCCCGTCACCCCCTCCCGGACCAACTGCACCACGCGCTCCATCAACATCTTCACGTCGGCTTTCTCCTCCGGAATCAGCTTCAGAGGGGAGGGCTTGTTCACTCGGTCCATGGTAAACGGAGGGAGTCCACTCGACTGCCCTGGCGTCGACTGGACCTGACAGTAGAACCAAGTCGACTGCCAGCCTCTGACGGACTCGGGAAAGGACATGGGCGGGAAGGTGCTATTGTTCCTCACCTGAATCCCCAGGCCCCCACACATTTGGACGACTCGGGTCTTCTCATCACCTGGGCTCGCCTTCTTCACGGTCTGAGAGCGACACGTGAAGATACGTTTGAACAAACCCCAGTGCGGTCGACAGCCCAAGAAACCCTCACACATGGACACGAATGCAGCAAGATAGGCAATGGAGTTTGGGGTAAAGTGGTGGAGCTGCGCTCCAAAGAAATTCAAGAAGCCACGGAAGAAAATGCTTGGCGGCAAGGAAAACCCGCGATCAACATGAGTGGCCAGAAGCACACACTCACCCTCTTCTGGCTGTGGCTGCCACTCCTTCCCCGGCAACCTCGCAGCTCCGTGAGGGATCAAGCCCTCGTTGGCCATGTCGAGGAGGTCCGTCTCCGTGATGGTCGACTGGATCCAGTCTCCTTGGACCCAGCCTTTCGGCAGGCGGGATCTGGACGAGGACCCTCTGCGGCTGGTGGATCTCCCCTTCGCCTTCTCCGATGCCGACGCCTTCTTGGCACGCTCCAGCGCCGCCGTCTTCTCCTTGGCCATGGTCGCCGGTGAGATGCACGAAGGGAAGTGGTGCGGGGGCGAGAGCGGGCACGCTGAGCAGGGAGGAAGGAAGCAGAGGGAGAGAGGGAGAATGCTGAGGCGCAGCACAGAAATCCTCGCCGGGCACATTTATAAGGTCCCTTCCGAGTGGCTGACATGTGGGCCCGGTCGATCTAATCATATCTGGGAGCAGTTATGAGGACTGGATACGTGGCGAAAAAGGCGGCGCGGAGATCGAGGCGGCTATGCCCCGTCCCATCCGAACGCCGCGGTCTGCCCCGCTTCGCGCGCGCCCCCAAATTTCGCACCCCGCGGAATCCGCGAGCAACAAATCAGTCTGTCAGACGCGGTGTTTCCGGCGATCCGTCGCTCGGGAATCGTCGAAGCTCGAAAGATCACTCGACGCAAAAATAGAATGGATCGAGTCGACCGAAGACGAATTGCTCCCTGTCAACGAAGAGATTCTTTGATCCAGAACAGCGCACAACTAGAGCGCAAAGGTTAATCGGAAACGACATCAACTCCTTCTTCACTCGAAGCCTCAATCCATTCGGGGGCTAATGATGGGGTTATGTACCTAGGGTAGGGTCATGGACCTGTTCCAAGTAACTTACCCTAGGACATCCCTAGAAGAGGTCGCCTTCCAGTCGACCAACGAGGATTCACTCGACTGGCCTGAAGGACTCGACCACGAAGACTCACTCGACCACCAGGAGGTCAAGAGGCACTCTGCACCGCAACGGCCTGTAATTAAGTAGACTTTATGATAGTAAAGGCACTTTATGTGGGGCGTTACCAGTAACGCCCCAGACTTAACTCACCTTAAACCCTCTCCTACGTGGGCTGGCTGGGGTCCTGGCGCACTCTATATAAGCCACCCCCCTCCACAGGCAGAAGGGTTCGGCACCTTGTAATCCATACATTCATAATCCACTCGACCGCCTCCGGGCTCCGAGACGTAGGGCTGTTACTTCTTCCGAGAAGGGCCTGAACTCGTACATCCTTTGTGCTTACAACCTCTCCATAGCTAGGACCTTGCCTCTCCATACCTACCCCCACTCTACTGTCAGGCTTAGAACCACGACACCGACCCCTCCTGGATGGGTCATACCTAATAGTTATATCCCCAACACAAAGCATTATGAGTAACACCCGACCTCTACATAACTAAGATGCACATAGCCAATCACCTAAAGTCTGATAAAAAGAAAGAAAGAAAAGACACATGGGTGACGGTAGAGTTATATAAACTGACACTATGCCTATGCCGAAAGGGGTGGTGGACCGATCCGGAGATTATGCTGCCACCCATGTTGGGTAAAAACCTCCATAGCCACCTGCTCCAACCGCGTACACACCGCCTTGAACAACGGTTGATACTCTACTCATTGTAGCGTAGACCACGTATGAAGCAAGTGCATACAACGGAAAATAACCTGCAAAGGAGAAGCATTTTTGTTATTGAAAACCAAATCATTTCTACATAGCCAAAGCGACCATAGTAAGGCATACACTCCCACCCTTATTGGTGTTTTCAACCTATTTGGAATACCGTCCAACCAATGACCAAAAATATTGGCGACACTTGTGGGCGGATACAAATTTGACGCTATTTGGATGACTGACCACGTAGAACATGCAAACTTGCATTGTAGTTGTACTAAGTAAGCGATAATTAATATTGATTGGAGTGTGTACATCGCTTCTATGTGCTAATGGTTTCACGAAACTTTTGGCAAGAAATTCATGTAATAACATGTGACATCCGTGAGTTGTTTCAGATAGATATGAAACTCCAAGATTTACATTTTCAAAATAGGATGTGGACGCAACTAGTTCCGGCAACTCATATACTCTCTCCGTTCATTTTTGTAAATCATTTTAGACAACTGAAATTGAGTTGTTTTGCACCGTGTCTCAAATGTCTTCAATGCCTTAAAGGTGGACATGACCTACTAAAAATGACATTAAATTACCATGGACTAATACGTTGAGTGGTTAGCTTGAATAATCATTGGCCAGCGTACATTCTTTTTTTGAGGGCAAAGCAAAAGCTTTATAGATTAACGATGCTCAGGCATGTCACTTGAACCACAAACAGCCACTTGGGGCGGCACAAACGAGTCGCAGACCATACAGTTATTTGGTAAACACATATGACCAATTTTAGCCAATTCATGGGCTACGAAATTTGCTTCTCTACGACACACCGAGATATATTGCTTGGAAAACCACATCTTGAGCTGAAACTTTATGTCCTCAATTGCAGCTGCAAACTGTGAGGAGTCCACCTTGCGAAGGTTCAAAGCATCTGCTAAAAGCTGGGAATCTGTTTCAAACACCACTCTAATAGCACCCAGGTCAGCTATCGTTGCCATTGCTTCAACCATGGCATTGACATCAGCAGCAAAAGCGTCGTGCACATACTCTTTCCTGCCTGCTCTAGCTGTGATAATTTGGCCTGAGCCATCTCTGACAACTACACCCCAACCACTGAATGAGTTCCCAGGCACGAAGGCTCCATCGAGGTTCACTTTAAGCATATCATCAACTGGGGGGGGGGTCCATCTTGCCATTGGCACCTGTTTAATCTTAGGGTGGAAATATTGCAGGTACTCAAGGCTACTAGACCTGGTGAATCGGGCCACACTAGCTGCTAGTGTCGGGAGCTTTCCCTCCCTTACTTTGTTCTGATTGTTCCACTAGTTCCACCATAAGGTAATAATATGTACCCTCTTCTTCTCAACTATCGCCCACAAATAATCTAGCATTGCATGTACACCCTCGATCTGTTCAAGCTCCATCCTTTCTTTCTCAAGCGCGAGCTCACGCCATACTTCCTTAATTGTTTTGCACTTTATGAATAGATGACCACCATCCTCCTCAGCTCGCCCACAGAAGAAACATTTAGTCTGTTCAAGTTTCATCCCCCGCCTCACCAGGTTATTGCATAGAGCCAATGCTTCATGTTTCATACTCCACGCAAACAATTGGATTTTCCTTGGGCATGGTAGGTTCCAGATTCTTTTCCAGGCAGGGTCTTCAGTCTTCTCGAACTAGCCAGCCATGCTTGAGGACCCTCCTGGTGTTCCGTCTCGTGATTTCTTGGTCAACTTTGTGTGCTGTTTATACGTACTCTTCATGGAATACTCGCCTTTGGGATTATAATGCCATGCAATGAAATCATCCACCCCTTCACGGAGCGGGATCTACAGGATGTGCCTTGCATCGTCCGGCCAGAAGGTATCACGAACTAGCCGCTCATCCCAGGTACCCGAAATTGGGCAAATAAGCTCGCTAACATTTGTTAAGAGATTAGCTCCCCTTGGTGTAATAACCTGGCGTGATCAAGCCCTCGGGATCCATGGGTCCGACCAAATCTGCACTTGGGCACCGTCACCAATCCGCCAAATATAACCTTGTTTGACAAGTTCCAGGCCCTGCAGAATGCTCCTCCAGGAGTATGAGATACCGTCCCTCAGGCTGGCTTCCAATATATGACCTTGGAGTAAATACCTTGCCTTCAGCAATCTAGCACACAAGCTATCCGGATTCTGTAGTAACTGCCATGCCTGCCTCAACAACATGGCCATATTGAAACTATGTGATGACCCACAAGTGTAGGGGATCTATCATAGTCCTTTCGATAAGTAAGAGTGTCGAACCCAACGAGGAGCAGAAGGAAATGATAAGCGGTTTTCAGTAAGGTTTTCTCTGCAAGCACTGAAATTGTAGGTAACAGATAGTTTTGAGATAAGATAAATTGTAACGAGTAACAAGCAATGAAAGTAAATAAAGTGCAGCAAGGTGGCCCAATCCTTTTTGTAGCAAAGGATAAGCCTGGACAATTTCTTATAATGAGAAAAGAGCTCCCGAGGACACATGGGAATTATCGTCAAGCTAGTTTTCATCACGCTCATATGATTCGCGTTCGGTACTTTGATAATTTGATATGTGGGTGGACCGGTGCTTGGGTGCTGCCCTTACTTGGACAAGAATCCCACTTATGACTAACCCCTATTGCAAGCATCCGCAACTACAAAAGAAGTATTAAGGTAAACCTAACCACAACATTAAACATATGGATCCAAATCAGCCCCTTACGAAGCAACACATAAACTAGGGTTTAAGCTTCTGTCACTCTAGCAACCCATCATCTACTTATTACTTCCCAATGCCTTCCTCTAGGCCCAAATAATGGTGAAGTGTCATGTAATCGACGTTCACATAACACCACTAGAGGAAAGACAACATACATCTCATCAAAATATCGAACGAATACCAAATTCACATGACTACTAATAGCAAGACTTCACTCATGTCCTCAGGAACAAACATAACTACTCACAAAGCATATTCATGTTCATAATCAGAGGAGTAATAATATGCATTAAGGATCTGAACATATGATCTTCCACCAAGTAAACCAATTAGCATCAACTGCAAGGAGTAATCAACACTACTAGCAACCCACAGGTACCAATTTGTGGTTTGCATACAAGATTGGATACAAGAGATGAACTAGGGTTTTGAGAGGAGATGGTGCTGGTGAAGATGTTGATGGAGATTCACCCTCTCCCGATGGGAGGATCGTTGGTGATGACGATGGTGATGATTTCCCCCTCCCGGAGGGAAGTTTCCCCGGTAGAACAGCTCCGCCGGAGCCCTAGATTGGTTCCGCCAAGGTTCCGCCTCATGGCGGCGGAGTTTCGTCTCGTAAGCTTGCCCACGATTTTTTCCAGGGTAAAAGCCTTCATATAGCAGAAGATGGACACCGGAGGGCCGAGGGATTCCTGGATAAGGGGGTATCCGGACAGCCAGACTATGTACTTTGGCCGGACTGTTGGACTATGAAGATACAAAATTGAAGACTTCGTCCCGTGTCCGGATGGGACTCTCCTTTGCGTGGAAGGCAAGCTTGGCGATTCGGATGATAGATCTCCTTCTCTGTAACCGACTCTGTGTAACCCTAGCCCCCTCCGGTGTTAATATAAACCGGAGGGTTTAGTCCATAGGACAACAACAATTATACCATAGGCTAGCTTCTAGGGTTTAGCCTCTACGATCTCGTGGTAGATCAACTCTTGTAATACTCATATCATCAAGATCAATCAAGCAGGAAGTAAGGTATTACCTCCATCTAGAGGGCCCGAACCTGGGTAAAACATCGTGTCCCCAGTCTCCTGTTACCATCAGCCTTAGACGCACAATTCGGGACCCCCTACCCGAGATCCGCCAGTTTTGACACCGACATTGGTGCTTTCATTGAGAGTTCCTTTGTTTCGTCGCTGTAAGGCTCGATGGCTCCCCCAACCTTCAACAACGCAGTCCAGGGTGAGACTTTTCTCCCCGAACAAATCTTTGTGTTCGGCGGCTTCTAGGGCTGGGCGTTCGGTTCCCCCGAACCGAACGGTTCGGTGCTTCGGTCCTCTATTTAATTCGGTCCTAGGAAAAGAAGCACCGATCGGTCAGTGCAATGTTAGGTAACCGAGCAATCGGTCAACCGAGAATTCGGTTCGGTACACCGATCCAGCCGAACTGACCCAGATGGGCTGAGATGCTGCCAGCCCGCCAAGAGGCCGCGCTAAGCTGGGATGGGCTACGAGAACAGGCTAAAGCCCAGGCTATGTGGAGGTACGTCGTTTCTCTAGCTTTCAGTACAGTACACCTCACTCAAAAAAAAAGTACAGGATAGCAAACAGTACACCAGGTCGACAGCTCCCCAGCGAGTCAGCGACAAAAATAGAGGCAACACTGAAACAAAACTACTACCCACACGAGCAGGAACAGTAGAACAACCGCAAATTTTCTGGGATTTTTTCCTAGCATTTCCCCTGTCTCCAACTGTTTCTTAACAAAGAATAACAGTAATAGCGCCTTGTTGCTGGGAGCGACTCACTGCCATCCGTCCGCCAATCCCCGATCTTCCAAACTTGAAGCTTTATTATTGCTTGTTCTTCAACCAACATCAACCAGCCAATCAAAACTTCACGAAATCATATAAAACATCAGAAAGACTACATCCTGTAGACACATCAGTGTACAAATTAAGAGAAGAACAATTAGTTAATAAAGTGATATACACACTTGAACTTGCTCACAAATCCACGATCTGAACCATAGTAGGGGAAAAAGGTACATATAATTTTTTATGGAGATTAGGAGTAGCTCCCTAGGGAAAAAATACAAGATCTAAAGTGGAAGCTCACCACATGAACGGATCGAATCACGTGAAAATCACTAGGAAATCACAATAGAAGAGTACACTGCACAGATGAAACTAGGATAAAATCAAGAGCTTACGTTGCCGTGCGGTGAGGAAATCGTATATTGGGTTGCCCTGGTTGCAGCGGCCGCCGGCGTGGAGTTCAGTCGGACGGTGCCGCCGCCCAAGGCTAGGGATTGGAGGCGGCGAACGGGCGAACTGCAATGCATCGGGCCTGGACGCACTGAGGCTATAAAGGGATTTCCCTAGGCAAGTAATCAGGCCACCAGGGAAGGTGAAATCATCGGGCGAGACTTGCGGCCTATGGAAGGGAAAGGAATAATCACCACGCGAGTTAGGGGAGAGGATTTGGAAGGGGTCTGCGATTTGGTATTTTTTGAGATGAGGCGGCGGCCAGCTTCTGCTAGGGACTTCGGTGCTTCGGTCTATTCGGTGGACCGAGAGGTATGACCGAAATCACCGAACTTAATTCGGTTTCCTAGAATGCCTAACCAATATTAGTACAAACAAATTCGGTTTCAGTCACTTCGGTTTCGGTGCAGGTTAAATCGGTTCGGTATATCGGTTCTCGGTTTATATGCCCACCCCTAGCGGCTTCGCACTGCGGGCCAACTCGCTTGGCCATCTGGAGCAGATCGACAGCTACGTCCCTGGCCATCAGGTCAGGTTTGTGAACTTGAATTACACGGCCGATATCCACGGAGACTTGATCTTCGACGGATTCAGGCCTGCATCAGGAGTATCGGACAGTCACGACAAGCATGACTTAAATCTGCTATCAAACAGTATTCAGAATATCGCCCCTGCAGCCGCTCCGGACCTAAATCCGGGGCAGATCGCGTCGACCGAGGATGGGTGGATGGACCCCGCCACGGAGGCCGCATACTCTTCGGCGGTAGAGCCGAACACAGACTCCGCCATTAAGGGGATCTGCGTCAGCGGACCCCCGGACCTGTGTCCGGACGTGGGTTCCGAACCGCGAGTGCCCGGGCACATCAAGTTCGATTGGGCTCCAATAATGGAGTTCACAGCCGCGGATATCTTTCAGCAATCCCCCTTTGCCGATGTGCTAAATTCATTAAGGTATCTCTCTCTCTGTCAGGAGAGTCCTGGCCGAACTATGTTCTGCTCGAGTGGGAAGCAGGCGATGAAGAAATTCATTACCCACCCACCACCCACTTCATAGCCATGGTCGATGATTTGACCGACATGCTTAACTTTGACTCCGAAGACATCGATGGTATAGATGACGATGCTGGAGAAGAACTAGAACCACCGCCCATAGGGCGCTGGACTGCCACCTCTTCATATGATATATATATGGTGGACACCCCCAAAGAAAACAATGGTGATGAGGCAACAGAAGATAACCCCTCAGGGAAGAAATCAAAGCATGGGCGTCATCGGCGCCGCTCTAAGCCCCGCCACAGCAACACCGGCACTGGAGAAGAAAACAATCCAGATGGCACCAAAGAGGAATACAATCCTGATCAGCCTACCTTCGAGCAGGCCGAACAAGAACATGGGCAGGTCAACCCAGATGAACATGTGCCAGACGGATACTTTGAGGATTACAACTATATGCCTCCCTCCGAAGACGAGGTGAGCCTTGGTGACGACGAATTAGGCGTACGAGAGGATCCCATAGAGCAGGAGCGCTTTCAGCGCTGGCTTATAGCCACTACAAGAAGCCTGAAAAAGAAGCAGCAGCAGCTCCAAGCTGATCAAGATCTGCTTGTAGACAGATGGACTGAGGTCCTGATGGCCGAGGAATACGGACTCGAGCCCCACACCAAGGGTTACCCAAAGCATAAGTTGCTACCTCAGCTAGAGGAAGAGGCCGTAGAGCCTGCACTACCAGCACAAGACGAGGCTGACCGGCCACCCCGTGGCCGGGATAAAATGACGTACCAGCCCGCGCCCCCATGCCAGTTCACTATGGCCCGGGGCAATACGCAGGACCTGCGAGACATATTAGAAAACAACGCAGGACAACCAAGATCGATCTACAGATCACGGGGGCGCGCCACAGCACATGACAATGACCGTCATGCCGGATACACTAATAATAAATCCGGCTGGGCCGAACATAACCGACCAGACTTAGTCGGACTGCGTCGTGACATAGCCCGGCACAGAGGCGCCGCACACCCCACTCTACTTCACCGATGAAGTAATGGATCATGAATTCCCAAAAGGGTTTAAACCTGTCAACATCGAGTCATACGATGGCACAACAGACCCCGCGGTGTGGATTGAAGATTTCCTTCTCCAATTCACATGGCTTGTGGTGATGATCTACATGCCATCAAGTATCTCCCCCTCAAGCTTAAAGGGCCAGCCAGACATTGGCTAAATAGCCTGCCAGCGAACTCCATCGGCAGTTGGGAAATCTTGAGGATGTTCCTCGACAACTTCAAAGACACCTACATGCGACCACCAGATGCTGATGACTTAAGTCACATTACCCAACACCCCGGAGAGTCAGCCAGAAAATTCTGGACTCGGTTCCTAACTAAAAAGAACCAAATCATCGACTGTCCAGACGCCGAGGCCCTGGCGGCCTTTAAGCATAATATCCGCGACGAGTTGCTCGCCCGACACCTCGGCCAAGAAAAACCGAAGTCCATGGCGGCCCTCACGACACTCATGACCCGCTTTTGCGCGGGTGAGGACAGCTGGCTGGCTCGCAGTAACACCGCGCCAGGAAACTCCGGCACTTCAGATGTCCGCGATAGCAATGGAAAGCCACGGCGCAATAGACATAAGCGTCGGAACAATGGCGACAATGCCGAAGATACGACAGTCAATGCCGGATTCAGCAACTCCAAATCCGGTCAGCGAAAAAAGCCGTTCAAAAGAAACAATCCGGGATCGTCCAGTCTGGACCGCATACTCGACCGCTCGTGCCAGTTTCACGGCACCCACGACAAACCAGCCAATCACACTAACAGAGATTGCTGGGTGTTGAAACAGGCCGGCAAGTTGAACGCCGAAAACAAGGACAAGGGGATGCACAACAATGACGACGAGGAGCCCCTGCATCCGAACACTGGGGGACAGAAGAAATTCCCCCCCAGGTGAAAACGGTAAACATGATCTATGCCACCCACATCCCCAAGTGGGAACAAAAGCGTGCACTTAGGGATGTCTATGAGATGGAGCCAGTCGCCCCAAAGTTTAACCCATGGTCATCCTGTCCGATCACCTTTGATCGTAGGGACCATCCTACCAGCATCCGCCATGACGGCTCAGCCGCATTGGTCCTTGACCCAATCATCGACGGATTCCATCTCACACGAGTCCTTATGGACGGTGGCAGTAGCCTGAACCTTCTCTATTAGGACACAGTGCACAAAATGGGCATCGATCCCTCACGGATCAAACCAACCAAAACCACCTTTAAATGTGTAATTCCAGGGGTAGAGGCCCACTATACGGGCTCAATAACACTAGAAGTGGTCTTCGGATCTCCGGATAATTTCCGAAGCGAGGAATTAATCTTCGATATCGTCCCTTTCCGTAGTGGCTATCATGCACTACTGGCACGAACTGCGTTCGCTCGATTCAATGCTGTACCGCACTATGCATACCTTAAGCTCAAGATGCCAGGACCCCGCGGGGTTATAACAGTCAATGGAAACATAGACCGCTCCCTCCGTACAGAAGAACAGACTGCGGCCCTTGCGGCAGAAGTACAAAGCAGCCTTCTCCTACAGACAGCCCATTCGGCAATAACAACTCTGAACACCGTCAAGCGAGTCCGGAGCACCCCACAGCAGGATGGTCAGGCACGCCAAGAGGTCGATTAGCAATCCGGCCTCCGCCCCAGCCCCATTGAGGAGGCATTTGTGCCACGTGTACACAACTACGCACTCAAAATACCATGGGCATAGGCGGAGGCGAGTCGACGATGCAGCTCATAGTGTGGTTTAGCCTTCACGAGGCCCACACACCCTTCTCCTTTCTTTCTTTTCAGGACCCTACTTTTGGGCAGCCCCTTCAAAGAACCGGACTACCGGACTCATCACTGGGGGGAACACCAAGGAGGCAAGAGGCTTTGCACACAAGGGAATACCCAGGTGGTCTCCTTCAATGATCATTATACTTGTTTTTACATACCCGCATGCAGCCTGCCCTTGGATAGGACATGTCAAATAGTCCTATTTGTTTTTGCTTAATGCATTAATTGTACACATATGCCTTGCCATATTATCCAAATAACAATGGGAAATAGTATACAGCGTCAGCTTCTTATTACTATCTTCTTATTTTCCCTTGAATATTTATTTAATGTTGGATCCGTACACTTTGGTATGATCAATTCGCCAGGGCCTTTTTTGAGCCCCATAACATGGCAATAGAAGTCTAAACACTTTCGACAGTGCGGCACCCCAAACTTATAGCGTTATATGCATCAGCTCCGAATCATGTCTTGGGTCAATAGTTGGGTTAGTCCGGCTCCCTTGTTTTGGTACCTTACATTCCATTATATCGACTAAGGTAGCGCAGGGAGAACTACTGCGATTGTGTCCCGGTTCTTTCGGATGAGCACCTCAGTAGAGAAAGCCGAAAACTGACTGTCATGATGTGGCGAGAGCAGGTCGCTGTTTGAGAGGTACTAAATCCTTAAAGATTTTTTCCGCTTAAGGCGAGGAATCGGCCTTGTTCGATTTAGGCGTGTATAGCACCCTAGTTCGGCCTTCCGAATACTAGGGGCTTCGCCAAAATTTAAAATTATAGACTTCTATGGCCAAGTGAGAGTTACAAAGTCGCATAGTCCATTGCCTCGTTCGCTACGCCAAACACCTCCTTAAAGGACCAAAAACTTGGATAAAGAGTGTTTGGGTTTTCCACGAGCACCCCAGTACTAGCTACACGGAGGCGGAAGCCGATGACTGGCCTACTCTCAGAATTTTATAAACGGCCGCACAGAAGGTAATATTTTAAATCAACAAAGCGTTATATAGCATACACAAAGTTGTTCTCATATTACAAAGACGACATGAGTACATTCACTCAAAGATTAAGTTCTTGGCACATTCATCAGCCACAAGGCGAGCGCCTTTCATAACGCCATCATAATATTTCTCAGGGTAGTGATGCTCCTTACCCTCCGGGGGGCCATCCTTCGCCAGCTTCACAGCATCCAGTTTTGCCCAATGCATCTTCGCATGGACAAAGGCCCCGCGGGTGAGGGAGTCCTGGATTAGGGGGTATCCAGATAGCCGGACTATATACATCGTCCGGACTATCGAAGCGTGAAGATACAAGACTCAAGACTTTGGCCCGTGTCCGGATGGGACTCTCCTTTGCGTGGAAGACAAGCTTGGCGATCCGGATATCGTATTTCCTTCCTTGTAACTGACTCCATGTAAACCCTAGCCCTCTCCGGTGTCTATATAAACCGTAGAGGATGGTCCTTAGAAGGCCGATCACAATTACAATCATACCATCATAGGCTAGCTCTTAGGGTTTAGCCTCTATGATCTCGTGGTAGATCTACTCTTGTACTACTCATATCTTCAATATTAATCAAGCAGGAAGTAGGGTTTTACCTCCATCGAGAGGGCCCAAACCTGGGTAAACATTGTGTCCCTTGCTTCCTGTTACCATCAGCCTAAGACGCACAGATCGGGACCCCCTACCCGAGATCCGCCGGTTTTGACACCGACATTGGTGCTTTCATTGAGAGTTCCTCTGTGTCGTCGCTTCAAGGCTTGATGGCGTCTTCAATCGTCAACAACACGGTCCAGGGTGAGAATTTTCTCCTCGGACAGATCTTTGTGTTTGGCGGCTTTGCACTGCGGGCCAATTCACTTGGCCATCTAGAGCAGATCGACAGCTACGCCCCTGGCCACCAGATCAGGTTCGGAAACTTGAACTACACGGCGGATATTCGCGGAGACTTGATCTTCGACAGATTTGGCCCTGTGCCGGGAGCGCCGGACAGTCACGACGGGCACGACCCAGACCTGCTGTCGAACAATTCTTGGAACGTCATCCCTGCAATAGCCCCGGATCTAAATTCGCAATGGGTTGCGTTACCCAAGGACGGAGGGCTAGACCCTGCCCCGCAGGCCGCATACTCATCGGCGTTGGAGCCGAACATAGGTCTCACCTCTGTGGAGACCTGTAACCCCAGACCCCCGGACTCGTATCCGGTCGTCGGTTCCGATCCGCACACCATCAAGCCAGCCAAGCCCGGTTGGGCTCCGATAATGGAGTTTACCGCTGCGGACATCTTTCAACACTCGCCCTTTGGCGACATGCTGAACTCATTAAAGTCTCTCTCTCTGTCAGGAGACTCTGGGCCGAACTATGTCCGGCTTGAGTGGGAAGCAAGTGACGAAGGAATTCGCTGCCCACCGACCACCCACTTGATTGCCACGATCGATGATTTAACCGACGATCTTGACTTCAACTCTGAAGACATCGACAGTATGGACGATGATGCAGGAGAAGCTCCAGAATCTCTGGGGCACGGAATTACTACCTTGTCACATGATATATACATGGTGGATACGCCCAAGAAGGACGACAGCGATAAACTGGACGATAAAACACCTGGACAAAAGCCAAAACGGCGGCGTAGACGCCGCTCAAAGTCCAGCAATAGTAAAAACGAGGACAAGAGCGCAAGATGGGCTGACATACCAAAAGCTATCCAAAGCGCAAGCTGCCGCCAGAATTCGACGACGAGGCCGCTCCACCAAAGAATAATACAACCAGGAGACCAGACGCACTGCATCACAACTACAGCATAGCGGCTACTGACACCGCACATGATCCACGTGAGAAGCTGGATAAGAAGGCCGACGCATCCAGGTCCATCTATGGATCCAAAGGACACACCCAGGCGAGGGACTATGGTCACCCAAATGCTAATACAAGCCAAATACCAGTTCGGAATAAACTCCGGACACAACAATAGCCGACTACATGCCATGGCACGCCTAGATGCAGAGGGGCTGCACACCCCCTGTGCTTCACCGAAGAAGTACTAGACCATGAATTCCCACAAGGTTTCAAACCTGTGAACATAGAGGCATATGACGGAACGATAGACCCAGGGGTCTGGATCGAGGATTTTATCCTGCATATTCACATGGCTCGTGGGGATGATCTCCACGCCATCAAATACCTTCCTCTCAAGCTGAAGGGGCCAGCTCGACACTGGTTAAAAAGCCTCCCCGAAAACTCAATTAGTTGGGAGGAACTAGAAGACGATTTTAGGGCCAATTTTCAAGGGACCTATCTCCGGCCTCTAGATGCAGACGATCTAAGTCACATAATCCAACAGCCCGGAGAGTCTGCCCGCAAGCTTTGGAACAGATTCCTCACTAAGAAGAATTTGTCCGGACGCCGAAGCCTTAGCGGCATTCAAACACAGCATCCGCGACGAATGGCTCGCTAGACACCTCGGTCAAGAAAAGCCAAGGACAATGGCAGCCTTAACAAGCCTTATGACCCGCTTTTGCGCGGGTGAAGATAGCTGGCTAGCCCGTAAAAGGCACCGGCAACCCCAACATGTCCGAAATAAGGGATGACAATGGGAAGCCTCGGCGTAATAAACACAAACGCCAAAGCAAGGAAGGGAGCCCGGATAACACAACGGTCAATGCCGGATTCAGGGGTTCTCAGCAAAACAAGCCAGTTAAAGGAAGTAAAGAGGGACCGTCCGGTCTGAACAAAGTCCTGGACAGACTATGCCAAATTCATGGCACCCCGGAAAAACCTGCGAACCACACCCATAAAGAGTGCCGGGTCTTCAAGCAGGCCGACAAACTAAATGCCGGAGACAAAGGGAGGGAAACACCAAGTGAAGACGAGGACGAACCTCGCCAGCCGAACACTGGGGGACAGAAAAAATTCCCGTCGGAGGTTAAAACAGTAAACATGATCCACACGACTCACACATTCATGAGAAGGCAAAAACGTGCGCTCGGAGACGCGCACGATGTAGAACCCATCGTACCCACATCTGACTACAGGATGTCTCGTCCGATCACTTTCGTTCACATGGACGGCCGAACTAGTATTCGGCGCGAAGGATCACAGGCCGTGGTGCTTGACCCAATAATCGACGGATACCGTCTCACCCGCGTCCTCATGGACGGCGGTAGTAGTCTCAATTTAATATACGAGGACACTGTCCGCAGGATGGGGATAAACCTATCCAGAATTAGCCAAAGCAACACCACCTTTGAAGGGGTCATACCAGGCATTGAAGCCTACGACAGGGGCTCCGTCGTATTGAGGGTAACATTTGGCCCCCCAGGCAACTCCAGAAGTGAAGAACTACTCCTCATCGTTGCACCCTTCCAAAGCGGCTATCATGCACTGCTTGGAAGACCGGCCTTCGCCCGCTTCAATGCATTGCCGCATTAAGGCTACCTTACACTCAAGATGCCCGGTCCACGTGGCGTCATCACCGTTAGCGGAATAATAGAGTGCTCTTCACGCACAGAGGAACACGTGACGGCCCTGGCGGCCGGACTGTAAGCGGCCTCTAATATCATAAAACATGACTGGTCATTAAGACCACAGACATGGTTAGACGAGTCCGGTAGTCCGGATAAAATTCAACCGGACACCGTATATGTAATCCCATAGCGGAAACCAGGGGCTATAAATATTTAATGTAGCCCCAAAACTTGGCTCAACCTTATTGGCAGGCCATCATCTTACACTTTTACTATCTATCGCATACTTACGTTGTATTCTCCTATGAGTTTTCCTTTTTTCCACAGACAACGTTCGCGCGATACCCTTCCAGGATACGGCACAACGGAGACAAAGGCACAGACGTGCAGCAGGGCCCCGTTCAACAGGTTTCTTTTTAGATTAAGCCCCTGTGTAAACCTTTTCTATTGCCTCTTGTTGTTTAAACCATCCCATGGGTTCCATACCCACAGAGGATACTGTCGTTATTGGCATTTTGCCACGACAGGTTACCACACGTACCTATAAACACAGGGTTCATATTGAATGGGCATTCTTGAGCCCATCTTCTGTTATAAAGTCCGAACACCTTCGGGAGTGTTCGGCGTCACGAGTTTGGACTTATATGCATTAGCTCCGAATCATGTCTTGGGTCAAATGCTGGGTTTGCCCAGCTCCTGGGCTTGCCGCCTTACGTGCCGTTATTATCGGCTAAGGTAGGCCAAAGGAGAACTACTGCGATTGTGCCCTGGTTATTCCAGATGAGCGCCTCAGTAGAGAAAGCCGAAAACTGACCATCATGATACAGCGAGAGACTATTCAACCATTTGAAGACTCACCGGAATCTCTAGGATTCCTCCGCATTAACGAAGGGCTGTTTTCCGGCCATGTACACACGCGCCCGTATTCGGATGCCCGCGAAGGTACTAGGGGCTACATAGTAGCCCCACCATTATATCCCCACAGCTAAGCAAAAGTGTTACAGCTATATAGTCTGGTTGCCTAGTTCGACGTGCGATCACCTCCTTAATGGACCAAGACGTTGGATCAATTGTGATTAAGCATATTCTTCGCGAACACCGCCGCATTGTATGCGTGGGGGCTGAAGCCAACGACTGCTATCTTTCGGACTACTTATACATATAAGAATGGCCGTACAGGGGACACAATCATATTTTCAGGAAAACAATATAGGGATATTTAAATTAGTGCCCCTGGTTCCTTAGTTGTGCTCGCTTTTCCCCACGCTCCAAACGTTTGCTCACTTTTCCCCTCTTCCTTAGCTGAAACTCTCACAAATGCTCATAGCGGGCGTTTGCCGTCTTGACCGTCCATTGACCATTAATTCCTGATGAGTGGGGCCGAGTCTTCGTCTGACTGTTGCTTGCTGACGGGTGGGACCGCAAGGAGACACGTATTGGGCAGCTTGTCTGAATCTGAAATAGATCTAGACAGGCCGCACTGCACCGCGCCGCCCCGCCCCCTCCGCCGGCGTCGTGCCGCGTCCACCGCAGTTGTTTCCTCCACCCTATGCCATATTCCGTTCGTCGGCGACGCCACGTCTCCGCCAGATATAGCCCACCTCCCCATCTGGGATTACATAGCGATGTTGAGTGAGGATGCCCGGAATGCAGTCGACCGTGGAGAGGATTGGGTCGAATCCGCGGCAGATAATTCATGGATTAAACCTGGGTAAGCATTGTTTCCTCTCGAATTGACGTTCTAAGTCGTATTGTAGGCCGTATTTGACTTCTGTTTGCTTGAATCGTTCGAATTTGTGCTTGATTTTACCCGGCTAACTGAAGCCTTTATTTCCTTCCCCCGACAAAATAGGATTGATCCCGCGCTGGCTTTCCTGCTGGCGATTAGAATGGAAACTAGTGTGCTGTGTGGTACTAAACCGCATTTGATTTCATCATTTTTCTATCCAAAAGTGGTAGAAACCAGCATATCTTTCAAAGATTTGCGAGCTGAGCTCCGAAACACCTATCCCTGGAGTGATGCCGATGCTGTTGAACTGAATTACTTTAGCAGTGATGAGCAAAGATTTCTCCCACTAACTTGCGACGATCATATGCCGTTGCTTTTTGCTGGGATTGCTGGCTGCCGATTCGGTAAACTCCAAATCGATGTGCTTCAGCCACGCGAAGAACGGGCGAAGGGGAAGGGAGTTCAGACATCATCTGTCTGTGCTAATAGCCAGCACCCCGGCACTCCTTGTAGGTCGACACCAAGTAAAGCAAGTGGTTCATGGATCCACAACATGCCTGCTGCCAATTCTGGTTCCGGTTCAGCTGCTGCTTCTCGTGTACCTTCTGCAGTTGGTGTAGAAGAAGATGCAGAACCTGACGAGGCAGTGCCTACAAATGATGATGAAGACGAGATGATGTTTCCTGAACTGGTCGACGTAGCCAGTCAGCAAGCAGTGGATGATGAATATATGGAGGAGCCCAATAGCCAAGCTAGGTTTGATGACACTGACAATGAAGAGAAGGTGGAGAACATGGATAGCTTAATCGAGGATGAATACGATGGTGATGACATGCCAACAATTGAGTGGAATAGGGAAAAACCTGAGCTTAGTGTAGGTACCATTTTCCAATCAATGGTGGACTGTCGGAATGCAGTGACAACATGGTGCATTATATCTGAAAACAACTATAAGATTAAAAGGAGTGAGCCAGCAAGGTTCACAGTATTTTGTCCATATCCTAGGTGTAGGTGGAAGTTGCATACATCTCGTATGAGAAAGAGCAAATATATTCAGGTAATCCAAGTTTAGTTAGTAATTTAGTTTCTTATCGTTGAGTAAGGTTTCTTAACTGTTCTTTACCCTTTTATTTTGTTTCAGATAAAGAAAAACCCACACAAGCACACCTGTCTACTTGGAGGGGGAGGGGGGAAGGCCAAAACCAAGCTAGCAAAAACTAGGTGGGTGGCAGATGCTATATTGGATTGGCTGAGAGAAGAACCTGGACTTGGTCCAACAACACTCCATGGGAAGCTTTTTGAGAAGTACAAGATAGAAATTCCTTACATGAGAAATTTCAATGCTAGGGAAAAGGCTCTTGACAGAATTAATGGTCAATGGAATGACAGTTTTCAGCTGCTTTACACTTTCAAAGCTGAAGTGGAGATGGCAAGTCCAGGGAGTGTTGTAGAGATTGACAAGCATACAGTTCCATTCAAAATAAAAGGGAAGTCATTTCAGAAGGAGTGCTTCAGAAGGGCTTTTGTTTGTTTCAAGGCTTGCTGGCAGGGGTTTCTAGATGGTTGCATGCCCTATTTGGCTGTAGATGCTACACATTTGACTGGAAGATGGAGAGGACAGCTAGTAGTAGCTTCTGCAGTTGATGGACAGAACTGGCTATTCCCAGTTGCATTTCGTGTGGTGGAGGCAGAGTCTGAGGAAAGTTAGGTCTGGTTTCTGCAGCAGTTGCGCAACATTATAGGCACACCGCCAGGTTTAGCTATACACACAGATGCTTGCAAGGGTTTAGAGAGTGCAGTGGAAATTGTATTCCCTGGAGTGGAGCATAGGGAATGTATGCGACACCTAGCGCATAATTTCAAAAAGAAGTTCAAAGGTAAAGTTTATGATGAGAACTTATGGCCAGCATCATACACATGCAGCAAAAGGAAGCATGAACACCATTTGAGAGTGTTGTATGCTCAACATCCTCTTGTGAAGGAGTACATGGATGCACATCATGGCAAGGTGTGGTCAAGAAGCAAATTCAATGAAATCTGCAAAGTAGATTATGTGACAAGTAACCTTGCAGAATGCTTCAATTCAAAGTTCAAGTCATTGAAAGGGCTCTTGTTGTGGCAAGCATTTGACAAGATGAGGCAAATGATCATGACAAAGATGGCTCTTCACAAAAGAATTGCAGAAACACAATATGTTGGTCATAAAATGCTCCCATCATTGATTAAGGCATTGCACTTGAAGGCAAGAGGACTGAAGATGAAATGTATTCGATCTGGTACATATGAGGGAGAGGTTACCTATACTGACACTAAAAATAGGGTATGGAGGTATCCTGTGAACCTAAGTACTAGAGAATGTACTTGTAGGCAATGGTAGATCCGTGGGAAGCCATGCATACATGCCCTACATCTGATGACCGTTATCGGGGGTGCAGATGGTGAAGTTGATCAATATTGCTCTGAGTATTTCTCTGTTGCCAAATTTATGGCTGCTTATGCTGACAATGTGCCTGCACTATTGGGGAAAGATCAATGGAACATAGTAGATCCAGGGTTCAAACTCCACGCTCCTGTCATTACTAGACCACCAGGAAGACCAAGGAACCAGAGGATTAGAGCAGGTGAGGAGGGTCGTCTACCAAAGAAGCGTGCTTGCAAAAAATGTGGAGTTCTGGGTCATGTTGCTAGGCTTTGTACCAATGCAGTGGATGCATCATTTGGAGAGGAGGAAAGATGGACATCAGCCAATGCTGAGGAGAATGCAGCAGCAATGGAGACTGAAGATGCAGTGGAGAATGCAACAGCAAATGAAGCAGTGGAGAATGCAGCAGCAAATGAAGCATCTTGGTATGTGTTTGCACCCTTTGTAGAATGCAGCTACCCTTTTGTTTGCATTTGTTCTCTTTTTGGCCTATGGCTTATAATTTTATTTACCATCTCTAGGGAGAAAAGGCCAAGAGATGAAGAAGCAGAAGATTTTGAAACCATGGCCTTTGATGGTTTTGAATCTATAAGAGAGGAAGAGGAGGGCGTAATTTTTCCAATTGTGCCTTTAAAGATTATTAAACCCATAGATGACCGTCAAATGGTCGTCAAGTGCTCGGCGAGTGCAACTACTCCATCAGCACCTCCACGAGGAAAACCCCAAGTAAAGCCCAAGATCAAAAGGAACAAGAGTCTGAAAGAAAAGAGCATCTCAACTAGGGAAACCAGGAGCAAGACGGTGAAGCCAGCTAGAAACACAAGGAGCAAGTCAAAAATTTGAATTAAGTTGTTGGGAAATGTTTGTGTTGTCAATTTGAGGGCGAGTGGATCGCGTAAAACTTGGTAGATTTGTATTAAGATGTTGGCATCTTAAAACTTGGGAGATTTGAGCTACTGTGAAAACTTATCAGTTGTAATAATGTTGCTTCTACTTTGGTTTCTTATTTGAGTCAGAATTCAAATTTCCATCAAAATTTGAATTTAAATCAATATTTGAATTTGGGCCAAAATTTGGATTCGAGTCAAAGTTGAAGTTGAACATTGGAGGTTCATTGCTATGTGCGGTGTATTTGATCGAGCATTTAGAGTCCAATATTCGTAGGTGAACAGTCCAAATGAGAAATGTGCTAGAAACGAGCTCGAAAGCTAGGGTAAACAGCCCTATTTGAAATCAAGTTTTTTTTTGACCTGGCCTAAATGAGACATATATATTTTTATTAACACTTATTCCATATATATAGGGTAAAAACGAAGTCTCAATATTTATTGATTAATATTCATATTACTACATTTTTTTGAAAAAATATGCTTTTATTTCAAAACCGTCAAATAACACGTTTTAGATATGAAAATGAAAAAGTAAGTTCAGATCCTTCTTACTCACTCCAAAATGAAGCTATGGAGATTTTTCTGATTTTTTTTAATTATGTTGTTTTTTTTCAAACCCTAAACCCTCTCTCCCTATTCTACGAACTCTGAAAATGTTCATAGGTGATAACTCATTTGTGTGAAGACTTTTTTCATGAAAATGACCTACACCAAGTTTATATTTTTTTCTCATAACCTTGTCACATATGACGGCTACGTGCGCAAGAATTACAACATTTTGATTTTTTTTGAATTTTTTAAAAACATTTGAACTTGATTTCGACAAATCACTTCAAAAAATGATTTAAAAAAAACGCCCCTATATCGAGTTTATATTTTTTATGGTAACTAGGTCTCATAAAGGGACGAACTACGTTTGTTTTATATTTTTGCGATTTTTTCTAATTTAGTTATGGCCATTTGAAATCTGGTCAAACCCTAATAACCCCGTTGACTCGCTCATAACCCCGGAGAAATGCTCCAAACCCTAGCGTTGAACGTGCGCCGTCGGATACTACCAAGCGCCAAACACCACCCGTCAGATGTGGGGCAGGCATGCGCGATCCGCATGATGCATCCTGATTGGCTACTGCACTGTCCTTCTCGAGTTTTTTACGATCTGCCCCACTTTACATATGAAATTGTATTTTTCGCACATGACCACCACATGTCAGTGTTAAGAGTTGGTTCAAATATTCAAACTGCAAAATACAATGTGGCAAATCGTCAATATAGCTTCCCCTTCTCCTCTTCTCCATCTGACAGACAAAGGCATCGAGCAGATCGAGCAATTCCTCTGTTTCTTTCCCCATCTTCTCGTTCTTCTTCCTCTCGAGAAATTGCTCTGTTTCTTCCTCTCGGGCGATATGTCGACCTCCTCGTCAGCCCCCCGTTCCACGTGGCCGGTGTATGGTCCAGTGCCGATGACTTGATGCATTGACTGCCCACGGACTGCGCCACTGAAGCGGTTGACTTCTAAGGAGGAGAAGAATGGGAACTTTGGGCGCGAGTTCGTCAAATGCGAGAGCAAGCCGGAGGGGTAGGTTAGATCTGAGTTTTCCTCGCATCCTTTATCTCTAATTTCTCAAAAAATCTGTCAGATTTGGATTTAGGTTACATGATTTCGTTTTCAGATCGTGAAGAAATGCCACCATTTCGAGTGGATGGATGATTACATCCAGAGGCTTCAAGGGTCGAGCTTGCTGGATTCGAGGGGGAATGCAATCCGCGAGTCCAATCTGCCCCATGACAGTGCCGCTCTGGCAGGAGCAGCGCGTCCGGTAGATGTCGAACTGAAGACGGAATTGAATAAGATGAACAAGAACTTGAAGGAGCTTATTGAGTTGAAGAAGCAATCCAATCTGATAGCTTTAGGAATACTTGCTCTAGGAATTTTTTACTTGATGGCCATCTCTCGTTAGAGATGTTTGTGTACTGTTGTTGCCACTATTTAGCAATCCAAGTCTGTTTATCTCAAATGCAACTCTGTTTAGTGCAACTGTCGATCTCTGAATGTATGCAGTTTACTGTTAAGTTTCGAGACTTTAAGTTTCGGCAGAAAACAACTACCAGTTCAGTGATAGGATTATTCTGTTAGCTAATAACCTCGAGTGTTGGATCATACCCTAGCTCATCAGATGACAGTAAGTAGTACTTGAGCAGCACAAGGGATATACATCAAGTTCATCTCTTCTCTCTCGCACTTGCCAAACTTTTGTCCTCGAGTTCATCAGTTCTGCTAAAAAAAAACCTAGTTCGCGGGCCCAAAGAGAAAGCCCAGAAATAAGCGATGTTTCTTTTTTTTGTTTAGGAAGGATTGCTTTGTTCTTTTTTGTTTCTAATTGCTTTTTTCATTAATTTGATTGCCCAATCTCTTCTATCTCATTGAGGAATTTTTTTGGCTTTCCTTTATGGGTCCCTTCATTTTTATTATGCCTAGCGAACCAATACTTCATGATTAGAAAAAGAGGTCTAACCCTCTTTTTTATATACTTCAAATATAGTGTAGTTAAAACTACACTTTTTACTAAAGCCAAATATCTCAAAGTATTTGATACTTCAATATTTCTGAAAACCAAAGTATTCTTTGAAGGGAGCCCTTCTTTGAATACCTAAAAAATACAGAGCTCTCAAACCAAAGCCGTGTACAAATGTACAATATGTTCTTATTTTTAGAAGGCATCTATAAACACATCATTTTTAGTTTGTTTGGTTAATTTTTCCCATGCCAATTTGGCATGTCTAAACTTGGGACAAACAAAATACAAACATAACAAAGCATTAATATAACACACATAACTTAACTTAGATAGGGTTGCTAGGGCAACATAAGTTCTTACATACACACCGATAGATAATCCCTAATAATTAACCTTACATAGATAGGGTAGCTAGCTCGGGCAACACACACACCAAACTCACACTACATAGTAGATAGATAGGGTAGCTAGGGCAACACCGCCATGTCTTCACCGTCGTCTTCACCTTAACCGCCGGCTTCACCGTCTTCTTCGCTGCCGGCTTCAGTACTCCTCCTCCTCAAGGCCGTTGTCGCCGATGTAGTACGGGAGGCTGTGCATGCGGTTGCGAGCGGGGAAGATGCTCTCGAAGTCGGTGAAGATGTTATAGGTCGTGAATGCGATGAACTCGCACCCACACCAATACACCTTGCCGAGTAGGTAGTAGGCATCGAACCTGTTGGTGAACTGGACAACGAGCCCTACCACTGGAGCGTTGGCATGGGGATGCTGGTCCACGAGGTTGAACATGGGCGACGAGCCCGCCGAGAGGTGGTGAAAGCCCGCACGGAGGAACCCCCGTGCAAGCTCAGTGCTTCCCCTCCAGCGGGAGAACGCCCACACGCGGAGAGATTCCTCGACGACGACGTTGGCGGGGTACCGCCGTTCCGGCACGGTGGGCGGTGCTTGGAACGTCGGCCCGTTGTACTGCATCTTGCTCGCTTCGCTGATTGGAACGACTTTGTCTTTTGGGGGAAGAAGAGAAGTTGGAGGCGCAGATGGATCTGTAGAAGAAGAGGCAATGAAGGGCAGTTTAAATAGCCGGGGGAGACGCAGTGGGTACACGCGCAACCAGCGTAGATCGTGACTCAGTGCGTGCGTGAACCGATGCGATCATAAATTTGTGAACATGAATCGATGCGAGCGTGCATTGCGTGCTCTGCGTTGGCGGCTGCCTGCCTCCCCCTTCTGCGTGCTCTGTGTTGGCAGCTGCCTGCCTCCCCCTTCTGCGTGCTCTGCGTTGGCGGCTTCCTGCCTCCCATTCACGAGCGTGCGTGCAGCCTGCGGCGTGAACCGATGCCTCGACATATGGACGCGACCGTGCGTGCAGCCTGCCCCTTCTACCACCGGCACGTATGCCTACGACGCGTGAAATGACGCTGCAGAGTGACTGAATCCACCGGCAACCGTGCGGCACAGATCGATGCGTGCGTGTCGGTGTGCATGCATGCGATTAGGTCTAGGTCACTAGATGCATGCGTGGCGGTGTTCGCATGCATAGCAGGCCACATCGATGCCAAAGCCGGGCATGCATAGCAGGCTGCATCCATCCATAGCAGGCTTTTTTAATTGGGCTCCCTTTTTAATTTATTACCAACAAACTAACGGGCCCGTCCTATGAACACAAACACGGCCCAAACAGTGAAGCCACAGCCACAGTCAACATAGTCCAACGTGGCCCCACAAGTCAGTTAACAGCCAAGACGGCAAACGTCTGTTATGAACATTTGTGAGAGTTTCAGCTAAGGGAATGGGGAAAAGTGAGCAAAAGTTTGAAGCATGGGGAAAACTGAGCACAACTAAGGAAATGGGGGCACAGATGGAATAAGCCCAACAATATAAATATAGCCTCATAATCAAAATAAACATTGTTTTTACAATAATTCGACTTATCACTCAAACAAAATATTCTTCGAGCACTGCGCCTCTATTAGGCGAGCACCCTCTGTGACCTGCGCCAAATAGTGCTTGGCCGGATATTGGCCTCCCGCCGGATTCTGGGTCGCTATAATGGTGGACTCCATATCCGTCCAATAGGATTTTACGCGGGCAAGAGCCATCCGCACACCCTCTATGCACGTCGACCTCCTCATGGCGTCGATCCGAGTCACGGCCCCAAGGAATTGTTGTACCAAACAAAAATAATTGTCCGGCTTGGGCCCCTTCGGCCAAATATGGTCTATTAGAGACCGCATTGCAAGCCCGGACAACCTATGAAGCTCCGCCATAGCAGCCACCTTCTCATTCAACGGCAGCGAGCGGTTGGGAGCATTGAACTGCGACCAGAAAAGCTTCTCCACTTCCTTATCACTTTGAACCTCGAAGAACTTGGCTGCGTCAGCTGTACTATTCGTCAAGTCTGCATATGCGTCTACAGGACTCCAATGCCCAGCTAGGGGAGCATACTTTGGATCCAAAAACTTCATCCGCAGTAGGTAGGAGCCCCCAGCCACGATTTTGTCGGCCTGTTGGAGCTCCTCCCGTATACCCCGGATCTCGGTCCGCATCTCCTTGGTGGCATTAAGTGCCTTGTCTAGGTCGGCCGAACTAGCCTTACTCTCCTTTTCAAGGAGCACATACCGGTCGGCGGCATTTTTCAACTCTTCAGCCATTTCGGCTATCTTCTCCTTGCATCGGTGATGAGCAGCCTGTTCGGCTCTCAACTCTTCGGCCGCCTTTAGAGCAGCCACATTGCTAGCCCGAGCTTGTTCCTTGGCTTGAGCAAGCTCGGCTCTTAGGGCCTCCACAACAGCAGCACCATCTGCAGTGCATACATAGGGCATTGACATTATGCCATTCTCGCATTTTCCTATACAATACAATAAGGGAAGCAGAGTACATACCCTAGGATTCTTCAAGCCGTCTATTCACCAGCGTGATATCGACATCAATAGATCCGATCTGCCTTCTCAGTTCGGCAACTTCAACTGACTGGTCGGCTGTCGGATCCTTGTATACCTGCACATATATACAGCGCATCCATTAATATTTGATCCCCCGTTTGCCACCTATGGCGGGCAACCAGAGTCTCAGGGGCTACTATCCATAGGGAGCACACCTAGCGCGTGCTTCATAAAAAAATAGTGCATTTTTCACTGCATACCTCAAAGCCTTTGAGCAGGTGAGGGAGTCCCGGACTAGGGGGTGTCCGGATAGCCGAACTACCATCATCGGCCGGACTCCAAGACTATGAAGATACAATATTGAAGACTTCGTCCCGTGTCCGGATGGGACTTTCCTTGGCGTGGAAGGCAAGTTTGGCGATACGGATATGTAGATCTCCTACTTTTGTAACCGACTCTGTGTAACCCTAGCCCTCTCCGGTGTCTATATAAACCGGATGGCTTTAGTCCATAGGACGAACAACAATCATACCATAGGCTAGCTTCTAGGGTTTAGCCTCCTTGATCTCGTGGTAGATCTACTCTTGTAACCCACATCATCAATATTAATCAAGCAGGACGTAGGGTTTTACCTCCATCAAGAGGGCCCGAACCTGGGTAAAAACATCGTGTCCCTCATCTCCTGTTACCATCCGCCTAGACGCAAAGTTCGGGACCCCCTACCCGAGATCCGCCGGTTTTGACACCGACATTGGTGCTTTCATTGAGAGTTCCTCTGTGTCGTCACCGATAGGCTCGATGGCTTCTTCGATCATCAACGACGATGCAGTCCAGGGTGAGACCTTCCTCCCCAGACATATCTTCATATTCGGCGGCTTCGCACTGCGGGCCAATTCGCTTGGCCAGCTGGAGCAGATCGAAGGCTACGCCTCTGGCCGTCAGGTCAGATTTGGAAGTTTGAACTTCACGGCTGACATCCGCGGGGACTTGATCCTCGACGGATTCGAGCCACAGCCGAGCGTGCCGTACTGTCATGATGGATGGCCAAGTAGAGTTGGACGCGAAATATTCCCAACAGGACTGTAAATTAGATAGCCTGTTAGATGGGATTGAAGAGGAGTACAATCAGTCAGTTTGATGATGTAATTTTAAAATGACATGTAAAATGCCTTCTAGCCAGATTGTAGATCTTTTGTCTTTGCGGACCTTTCGCTTCAACCTCGGGACCCAACAGTCCGGAGTGTGTCCGAATACCCTTACGGTTATAAAAGAACCGGGGCATGCATGAAGACAAGGCATAGGGGTCATAATTGCTTTATCAGACAAGTGCCCAACTAGTTATGTTATATTAGATGGTTAGTAAGAAACATCTTCCAGGGAGAATAGTTCCGTTAAGGGTTCCTTTCCCTGGGAGGCATGCCCTAAAGTGCATGTCCAGACTGCGAAAATAGCAGAAAAAGCATCTGGGGGCAGATAAATAGGTAAGTAATAAATCATCTTTCAGGTCACCGACCGAATATTCCCTTAAGAACGCTAGCCTTCGGCTTCACCCAGTCTGAAGTACACATCCGGCTGACCCGGCAGTAACAATCGCACAGGTGCTCCCTTTACCTCCTAGCCGAACAATCGGGAACATAGGGGTAAGCACAGGAGCCAGGCAACCCGGCTTGGCCAAAAGTTAAGTCATATCGATGCATATAATGGTGATCAAAAGGTACATGCGGAAGTGTGACACATGTGTTGGGCATGAAGCCCGTATAAATAAGCTTCTGTTAAAGAAGCCCCCAGGTATAACGAGTGCGAGTAGCACATCGAGTGAGTGCGAACAAAGCGCAGATCAGCCCTTAAGAGGCTTGTACTGAGAGGGGGAGGAAAAAGGAGAGAAAACAAAGACAGTGAAAAAAAAGATGAAAGGTGGACGGAGGAAGGAGACGAACCCTGAGTCCGGCGCTAGGCGTAAAATCTTCGGAGACGGGCTGCGTTCCATGGGTTTGGCTTGAGTCGGTTGTCAGATGCGTTGCGTAGACGGTATGCACCGCCGGTAAGGACTTGGTCGACGCTGAAGGGACCTTCCCATTTGGGCTTAAGTTTGTCCTTTTTCTTGTCCGGCAGGCGTAGAACTAGCTCGCCAACATTGTAAGTTTTGGCCCGTACTTCCCTGCTTTGATATCTTCGAGCCTGCTGTTGATAGAATGCAGAACGCGATTTTGCCACGTCGCGCTCCTCCTCTAAGGCGTCCAAACTGTCCTGCCGATCCAACTCTGCTTCTCTTTCTTCGTACATGCGCACGCGAGGTGAGTCATGAATTATATCGCATGGCAAAACTGCCTCAGCGCCGTATACCATAAAAAATGGTGTGAATCCGGTAGTGCGGTTTGGCATGGTCCGCAGCCCCCAGCGTACGGAGTCAAGCTCCTCTACCCAGTGCGTGTTAGATTCCATGAGGGACCACACTAATCTGGGTTTAATGCCGCTCATGATTAGACCATTTGCTCGTTCCACTTGACCGTTAGTTTGAGGGTGGTATACTGAAGCGTAGTCGAGCTTGATGCCCATGTTTTTGCACCAGAGTTTAACCTCGTCGGCCGTGAAATTCATGCCGTTATCAGTGATGATGCTGTGGGGGACGCCAAAATGGTGTACTACCCCGGATATGAAGTCTATCACAGGTCCGGATTCTGCCGTTTTAACCGGCTTGGCCTCTATCCATTTGGTGAATTTGTCCACCATGACCAATAAGTATTTGTGCTTGTTGGTTCCCCCTTTAAGGGGTCTGACCATGTCAAGCCCCCAGACCGCGAACGGCCAAGTGATGGGTATAGTTTTGAGGGCGGTGGGTGGCATGTGGCTTTGATTAGCAAAGAGCTGGCAACCAACGCATCGTTGGACTAAGTCCTGAGCATTTGCCCGGGCTGTCGGCCAATAAAATCCTGTACGGAAGGCCTTGCCTACAAGGGCCCGGGCTGCAGCGTGGTGCCCGCCGAGTCCGGCGTGAATTTCAGCCAGGAGATTTCGCCCTTCCTCTTCGGAGATACACCTTTGAAGGACTCCGGTTGTACTTTTCTTATAGAGTTCTCCCTCATGGACCTTGTAGGCTTTAGATCGCCGAACTATGCAGCGGGCCTCATTTTGGTCTTCGGGGAGTTCCTGCCTGATTAAGTAGGCTAGGAATGGTTCCATCCACGGGGCAATTACTGCCATTATCTCGTGGGCTGAAGGTGTTATTTCATTGGCTGAGCCACCGATTGTGTCAGAATGTTCTGTGTTGGGTGGTCCAGTTGGTTCCGGGTTGTCATTTCCGGAATCCTCTTCCCATGATACGGATGGCTTAAAGAGCCGCTCCAGGAAGATGTTTGGAGAGACGGCATCGCGTTTTGCACCGATGCGTGCCAACACGTCTGCTGCCTGGTTATTATCCCGGGCTACATGGTGGAATTCGAGTCCTTCGAACCGGGCTGACATTTTTAAGACGACATTACGGTAGGCTGCCATTTTCGGATCCTTGGCGTAAAAGTCTCCATTTACTTGGGATATTGCGAGGTTTGAATCCCCGTGCACCTCTAGGCGTTGAATACCCATGGAGATTGCCATCCGGAGGCCATGTAGAAGGGCCTCGTATTCGGCTGCATTGTTGGAGTCCGTGTACATTATTTGAAGCACGTATTGGACTGTGTCTCCGGTTGGGGACGTCAAGACGACGCCAGCCCCCAAGCCAGCCAACATTTTGGAGCCGTTGAAATGCATGATTCAATTGGAGTATGCGCCGTACTCTTTAGGGAGTTCGGCTTCGGTCCATTCGGCGATGAAGTCAGCCAGAACTTGCGACTTTATAGCTCGCCGTGGTTTGTAGGTTATGTCAAATGGTAAGAGCTCAATGGCCCATTTTGCAATCCTGCCCGTCGCGTCGCGATTGTTTATAATATCATTGAGAGGTACTTCGGAGGCCACCATTATGGAACACTCTTGAAAGTAGTGTCGCAGCTTCCGGGATGCCATGAACACCGCATACGCTATATTTTGATAATGTGGGTACCGGGACTTGCATGGAGTTAAGACAGTGGATACGTAGTACACTGGTTTTTGAAGAGGGAATTTGTGCCCTTCTGTTTCTCATTCGACGACGAGTACCGCGCTGACAACTTGATGTGTTGCTACGATATATAATAACATCGGTTCGCCCAGGTTGGGCGCGGCCAGGACCGGATTTGTTGCCAATATGGCCTTAATTTCTTCGAGTCCGGCCATGGCAGCATCCGTCCATTCAAAGTGTTCGGTGCGCCGGAGGAGGCGATAGAGGGGCAGTGCCTTTTCTCCCAAACGGGAGATGAAGTGGCTTAGAGCCGCCACACATCCAGTTAGTTTTTGTATTTGCTTGAGGTCTTTTGGGATATCCAATTGTGACAGAGCTCGGATCTTGGATGGTTTTGCTTCAATTCCTCTACCGGATACAATGAAGCCCAAGAGCTTTCCGGCTGGTACGCCGAAGACACATTTTTCTGGGTTGAGCTTAATGTCATATGCTCGGAGGTTGTCGAATGTCACCCTCAAGTCGTCTACTAGAGTTTTGACGTGTTTGGTCTTGACGACCACATCGTCTACGTATGCCTCTACTGTTTTGCCTATCTGGGTAGCCAGACATGTCTGAATCATGCGCTGATATGTTGCGCCGGCATTTTTGAGTCCGAAGGGCATTGTGTTGGAGCAGAATGGTCCATATGGAGTGATGAATGCCGTTGCGGCCTGGTCTTTTTCCGCCATCTTGATTTGATGGTATCCGGAGTATGCGTCGAGGAAGCACAATGAATCGTGCCCTGTGGTAGCATCGATGATTTGGTCGATGCGAGGGAGAGGGAAAGGGTCCTTTGGACATGCCTTGTTAAGGTCTTTGAAATCGACACAAAGTCGCCAGGATTTGTCCTTTTTCGGTACCATTACAAGGTTGGCTAGCCAGTCCGGATGTTTTATATCTCTGATGAATCCGGCGTCTAAGAGTTTGGCTAGCTCCTCTCCCATTGCCTGTCTTTTGGGTTCGGAAAATCGCGGAAGAGCCTGCTTGACTGGCTTGAAACCTTTTAGGATATTTAGGTTGTGCTCTGCCAGCCTGCGTGGGATTCCTGGCATGTCTGAAGGGTGCCAGGCAAAAATGTCCCAATTTTCCCGTATGAATTCTCGTAGTGCGGCTTCTACATCAGGATTTAATTGTGCCCCAATGGAGGCCGTCTTTGTGGGGTCCGTTGGATGGACCTGGAATTTGACTATTTCGTCTGCTGGTTTAAAAGAGGTGGACTTAGACCTCTTACCGAGTATCACATCATCCCTGTCCACCATGGAGCGCAGCGCAGTGAGTTCCTCTGCCGCTAGGGCTTCGGATAATGCCTCTAGGGCCAGTGCGGCAGTCTTATTTTCAGCGTGGAGTGCTATATCTAGATCACTGACAAGAGTGATTATTCCATTGGGCCTGGGCATTTTGAGCTTCATGTACCCATAATGAGGTATAGCTTGGAAGATTGTGAATGCCTCTCGCCCTAACAAGGCGTGATATCTGCTGCCGAATGGGGCCACTTGGAACGTGACCTCTTCGGACCTGTAATTGTCCGGCGAGCCGAACACTACGTCTAGTGTGATTTTTCCTGTGCAGCATACTTCTCGAATAGGGATTATTCCCCTGAAGGTTGTGCTGCTTCGCTCAATGCGGGTCCGGTCAATTTCCATTTTTGAAGGGTTTCCTTGTAGATGAGGTTTAATCCGCTACCGCCATCCATGAGTACCTTGGTAAGACGAAAGCCGTCCACTATCAGACTGAGGACCAATGCGGCTGGTGCTCGAGCTGTTCGGAATTTAGGTTCATCGCTGGCATTGAAGGTGATAGCCGTGTCGCTCCATGGATTTGTTGTTGCTACTTGGTAGACTTCGCCGAGGCTACGGATTGTTTGTTTCCGCATGTTATTTGATGCGAAAGTCTCAAAGACTGTTAATACCGTACTGGTACTGTTGGGCTGGTTGCCCGGGGCTAGAAAGCCTTCGCCACTTTTGGCCACCTGCCGTAGTATCCAACATGCTCGAAGGCTATGTGTTGGAGTGGCGCCCTCCTTACTATGGATTTTACAGGGTCCGTTGAACCATCCCTCCAGTACGGTTCCGTGCCCTTTAGGGGTTTTTTGCTTTTTGGTTTTTAACCCAGGTGCTTGAGTATGACGCACCCTTTTGTTTCGGACTAGGGTTGTATTCAGGGCCGGATTGTCCCAAAACCTGGTTTCGGTTTTCCAGGCACTCTCCATCGCACAGTATTTTTGTACAATGGTCGCTAGGTCGGTGAAGCGTGTAACTTCGCGACGACTTATGGCGTTCATGATTCCCTTGTCTGTGCAATTGTTGCAGAAAATTGAAATCGCGCTTTCTTCACGGCAGTCCTTTATCCTGTTCATAACCAGGAGGAATCTAGCCCAGTAATGATGTACTATTTCATCGGGCTCTTGCCGTATTTGAGATAGATCGCTTATGTTTGGGTGGGCGGGTGGAATTAAATTCGGAACCCCGCCCGATCTGAGGCTCAAAGGCCAAGAAGTTTCCGGATTTGGAAGCTTGGGTTGTTGGATGTTTTCCAACAAATCTGGTCCGATGCCTGACTTTAGGTTCAGTATTTGATTGACGTCCGTCCCTCCGCGGGAATCCGGCATGGAGGGATCGGGAATCCGGACATAGCTGGTTTTTAACATGGAAGAAGAGTCGCCGCATTGTTCCTCTACCACAACAACGTGGTGGGTAGCCTGGGGAGAGTTAATTTCTCTCAGATCGGTTTTAAGCCCAATCTGATCATAGTCTGTAGCGACTCCCAGGGCGGCGATGCGATCCAAGAGCTCGTTTACGGAGGAGAGCTCCATCGGATCTAGCTGCTCGGCGAATTCCGAGCTGACGTGAAGATCGCTTTTGATGACCTGAGAGGTCATCGTCGGAGCGGTGGCCGAACAGGCGGTCATAAGAAAACCACCTAGCCGGATAGTTTGGCCGGCGGCCAAAGCTCCCTTGACGACGGCGCCGTCTTTAAAGACGGGAAAAGGCATCCTTCCTGATTGCGACGGCACAGAGGAACTCTCAATGAAAGCACCAATGTCGGTGTCAAAACCGGCGGATCTCGGGTAGGGGGTCCCGAACTGTGCGTCTAGGCGGATGGTAACAGGAGACAAGGGACACGATGTTTTACCCAGGTTCGGGCCCTCTTGATGGAGGTAAAACCCTACGTCCTGCTTGATTAATATTGATGATGTGTGTTACAAGAGTAGATCTACCACGAGATCAAGGAGGCTAAACCCTAGAAGCTAGCCTATGGTATGATTGTTGTTCCTCCTACGGACTAAAGCCATCCGGTTTATATAGACACCGGAGAGGGCTAGGGTTACATAGAGTCGGTTACAATGGTAGGAGATCTACATATCCGTATCGCCAAGCTTGCCTTCCATGCCAAGGAAAGTCCCATCCGGACACGGGACGAAGTCTTCAATCTTGTATCTTCATAGTCTTGGAGTCCGGCCAATGATGATAGTCCGGCTATCCGGACACCCCCTAGTCCAGGACTCCCTCAGTGGGCATGCCCCTTGTGGCCTTCCCACTCACAACCTTACCTTTGTCCTTGTGCCCTTCTCGTACAAATGTTTCCTTTAGAGGGGTTGTGCACTTTTGAGAGGACGTCTTCTTCTTGCTTGTGCTTGGGTCATACCCAAGTCCCTCTTTGGCAAATACCTCATTGTGTTGACTCAATATCTCATCAAGATTCTTTTGCCCTTGAGCACATGTCATGAGACCTTTCTCGATTTGAGCCTTGAGAAAGCAATTTTCCTCAAGACTAGATGCTAGATCACTACTAGAGTTAGTACTACAAGCATCAACATTGATAATAGGAGAAGAGTAAGCCTTGGCTAGAGTTTCAAGATAAGTAAGTTTGAGCGTTTCAAAACTCTTTGTAAGAACGATGAGCTCCCCTTCCTTAGTCTTGAGAGACACGGATAGAAGCTCACAATCCTTAGAGAGAGAAGCATGAGACTTCACAAGCTTACTTTTATCATTCATCAACTCTTCGCAAGAGTCAATAGCCTTTTTCAAGGAGGCAGGATCATTAGTATGAACATCAATATTTGCACCAACTTTTAAGCATAGTTCATCATTTCGTGCTTCCTCATATTGGACTTTCCGCTCAAGGATTTCACATTTTTCCTTTTCCTCGGTGACGAGGGTTTCGAGTTCCTTAATGGTGATGGTGTGCTTACTCACCATCTCCATAAGCATGCGAAACATAGTGAGCTTCTTTACTTTGAGGGGACATATGAACTTATTAAGTTTAGCAAGCATAGGATCATCTAGATCATCATCCTCATAGCTATCCTCCGCATCAAGATACTCATCACTAGGAGTAGAAGGAGTGAAAAGAGGTGGATTTGATCATGGAGTTACCTTGACCTTGTCAGGAGAGCTTTGGTCCTCTCCATCTTCTACCACGGCCTTTTCCATTAGACACTTGTGAGCATTGCCCTTGTAATCCTTCATGTAGTTGTAGGTGACCACATCACCACTCTTGTTTACTAACCTCAAAGTGTTTTAAGAGTCTTGAGCAACTCCAGCAACACCACTAACTTCATCCGGATCGGATTCTTCTTGAGCAACCATTGCTTTCCCATCTCTCTTCTTGAGCTTGGAGTTCAAAGGATTTGGCAACTTCTTCTTAGGAAGGGTCTTGGGAAACCATGGTTTATCTTCTCTCTTCTCATAAAGGCACTCATTGGAGAAGTGGTTGGTTTCCTCACAGTTGTAGCATTTTCTTACTTTCTTCTTTTGAAATCTTCCCTTGAATTTTCCCACGCTAAACTGCTTGACAAAGAGAGCCATGTTTTCATATGAAGGATCCTCATCGGATTCAATCTCATCACCATCTTCATCATCATCATCTTCTTCTTCTTCTTCACTTTGCTCATCTTCACATACAAGCTTGGCCTTCAATGCAAGATTGATCTTTGATGATGGGGTACCATGCATGGCAAGATGTTTTGTGGCATTAGCCTTTGACTCTTCAAATAATTGTAAGGTGGATATGATGTCATCTGTAGTCATTTCCTTGAAGGTATGGTGTTGTCTTATGTCCCACACCATTTGATGGTGATATGGGGCAAGAGCATGAAGCAACTTATCCACAAGGAATCACTTAGTCATGTTGAATCCATCTTGTGTCTTGTCACACTCACATGACTCAATGTCGGTAGTGAGTGTCATGAGACGCTCATGGAGTTGATTGGGGGTTTCACCTTTCTCCATACAATTTTTTTGCAATTGCCCCTTGGCAATTTCATATTGAGAACTCTGGAGGGTAGAGGTGCCAATCTTGGATCTTATAACACTTTCCCATAGTTCCTTGGCACTTGTGATGTGTATGAACGGTCTCCTTTGCTTTTCATCCATACCTCTCCTTATACACATGATTGGAGTGTCATTGAGATTCTTGTCATAAATTTCTCTTGGTGTAGGTTCTTTGGATCACCACATGATAGCCATACTCCAAGATCTCCAGCATCTCATCGTTTCCATGTTGAAGATGATCCTGCATAGCAACTCTCCACAAAGCAAAATCGGAAGTGGCACTAAGTAAAGGAGGTTTTCCTTGAGGATTATATCTTGGTTTCTCAACCTGAGGTCTTGCATAAAGTCAAGGAACACTGTTGTGTTCATTGCTAGGAGGTTGTTGACCAAGTGACGGAGTAGGCACAGTTGGCCTCGAAGTCGCACCACCCAAGAGTGGTGCAAGCACTGTGGACAATGTGGCTAATCTTAGTTGGACCAAGGCCTCAAGAGAAGACTCATGCTCCTCTTTTTTCTTAGCAAGGGCCCTTTCCAGATCCTCAGATTTAAAGGACTTGACTTCAGAAGAAGCCTCACCTTTATCCATCGGATCTGCAACCAGGGGAGTCCCATCCGGGTTCATCTCGCTCTAGGGCGGTTAGGCCACAAGAATAAAGCACGAGGCTCTGATACCAATTGAAAGGATCAAGATGGACCTAGAGGGGGGGGGGGTGAATAGGTACAATTACCAATTTTAATTATTCCTTAGCAATTTTAGGCAATAATGCGGAATATGAAGGTGAGCCTAACAATTGAAAGTGAGTACTAAGTACTAAGCAAGTAACACAAGCACATAAGTAAGCAACCTCAATATGATGTAAGTAAGTGTAAAGAGACAAGTAACCACAAGTAGAGAGTTAGGGTTAGGAATAACCGCAACTCCGAGAGATGAGGATGTATGCCGATGTTCACTTCCTTGGAGGAAGCTAGTCACCGTTAGAGAGGTGGGTGTTACCTCGAAGGCACACCAACGCCACTAAGGCTCACCCTATTCTCCCTTTGATACAACACCACGGAGGCATTTCTCAACCACTAATGGTAGACCTTGGGGTGATCTCCAAACCCTTACAAACTTTCCGGGGGTAATCACAAAGGTTGATTCCTCTCCGAAAGACTCCTACCGCCTAGGAGTCTCCAACCTCCAAGAGTAATAAGAACGTTGGGAAAAAAAGCTCAAGACTTGCTCAAATCACAAATTTCTTTGGTGCAAAGAAAGGGAAGGAGTGGATCTATCACTTGATCGGAGAACTTCTCTCAAAGACACCTAAATCACTTGGGATCTAGGATTTGATGTAGGTGATTGAGAGAGAGAGTGAAGAGTGTTCTTGGCAAGCTCAAAGTGAATGGTCAACCCTATCCCATGGAGGGGAGAGGTATATATATAGTGGGTATGCAAAAGTGACCGTTTGGGGACACTTTAATGCACAGGACAGGTCGGACGTCCTGACCATACCGGACGTCCGGTGGCATCAATGAGTCCAGATGTCCGACACTTATCGGTCGTCCGGCCACTGGAAATATATAAGCCACGGATGAGTGCACAGGATACGGACGTTCGAGACGTGCCGGACGTCCGGAGCCCGGAAGACCGGAGAAGCCCGGAAATCCGTAAATACGGTTCTGTGGTGAAAGTGTCGGACGTCCGAGACCTGCCGGACATCTGGAGGTTGGTCATCTGGAGAGTTCCGGAAATCCATAAATATCATTCTGTAAAGGAACACCGGACGACTGGAGGGAGCCGGACGTCCGGACAACTGAGAGAGATCGGACATCCGTAGAGTACCGGACGTCCGGAGAGAAAGAATAGGAGTTGTGGGTTTTGAGCAAGTCTTTAACTAGATCCAACGATCCCCTCTTAATAGTGCGGGATCCCTATACTCAAGAACGAACCATAAACAAAGTCAATGTCTTGTATCTCCATTCTTGAGTTATATGCATATCGTCCCAGTCATGATCCACACACATGATCTTTGGGACATAATCCTGAGATATACTTGATAAACATGATTAGTCCCTAACATACATGTTGTCATCAATATCAAAATATGATTAAGGGCATGATTGCACTTTCAACTGTCTATCGGGTGATATTTTCTCACACTTTTCATTACTTACCTCAAAGCCTGTTAGGAGGCTGGTGCAGGCTTCGGTCAATCCGCTTTTGGCGGACCGGACCTTCTCAAACAGTGTACTCATTAGAGTACGGTGCTCTTCGTCAATGGAAGCGCTGCGAAGCACTTCCAGCAAATCATCCGATGCCTCCGGCTGGGTGGAGGTTATCGGCACGGCCGGCTCGCCCTCCTTAGCAAGGGGCTGCTCACTTGAATCCGGAACCCATAAAGGCTTCGGTGCAGTAACCGGCGGGGAGCCAGACTTGCTGTGGCTCCCGTCCGCATAATCCATGGGGATCTTACCCCCATGTGCCCGACGTCTAGGATTTTGCCTTGGGGCATCTCCGGAACCGTCGCCCCCTGCTTTGGTATCCTTCGGGACAACACCTCGGTGTCATCCGCAGGTCGTGGGGAGGTGGCCGTCGGGAGTGAATCCATCTCCGACGCACCCAAGGACCCATCCGAAGAGGATACCCCAAGATTGGACCTTGCCGGACTGCATACACGTGTTCGGTGTTATTACGAACCAGAAGGTTAGAGTCGCATGAAAGTATTACATAGTGCAGATACTTACGACTTCGCCTGGGGCTTCCCCCTGGGCAGCAACTCCTCCTCGCTGTAGGCGGTTGTGGTGGAGTGGTCTGGAAGGGACACCTTTCCCTTATTCGGCGTCCTAGCCTCCCCCTGTGGGGCGGCTTTCCTTTTCTTCTCCTCCCCCGTGCGGGGAAGGGGCATTTCTTTATGTTTCTCCCCGAGGGAGTCCTGGATTAGGGGGTGTCCGGATGGCCGGACTATGACCTTTGGCCGGACTCCCGGACTATGAAGATACAAGATTGAAGACTCCGTCCCGTGTCCGGATGGGACTTTCCTTGGCGTGGAAGGCAAGCTTGGCGATACGATATGAAGATCTCCTCCCATTGTAATTGACTCTGTGTAACCCTAGCCCTCTCCGGTGTCTATATAAACCGGAGAGTTTTAGTCCATAGGACGAACAACAATCATACCATAGGCTAGCTTCTAGGGTTTAGCCTCTCTGATCTCGTGGTAGATCTACTCCTGTACTACCCATATCATCAATATTAATCAAGCAGGAGTAGGGTTTTACCTCCATCGAGAGGGCCCGAACCTGGGTAAAAACATCGTGTCCCTTGTCTCATGTTACCATCCGCCTAGACGCACAGTTCGAGACCCCCTATGCGAGATCCGCCGGTTTTGACACCGACATTGGTGCTTTCATTGAGAGTTCCTCTGTGTCGTCGCCTTTAGGCCCGATGGCTTCTTCTCTCGTCAACCACGATGCGGTCCGGGATGAGACTTTTCTCCCCGGACAGATCTTCGTATTCGGCGGCTTCGCACTGCGGGCCAACTCGTTTGGCCATATGGAGCAGATCAAAAGCTACGCCCCTGGCCATAAGGTCAGGTTTGGAAGCTTAAACTACACAGCCGACATCCGCGGGGACTTGATCTTCGACGGATTCGAGCCACAACCGGGCGCGCCGCACTGTCATGATGGGCATGACTTAGCTCTGCCGCCGGACAATGCCCAGAGGGTCGCTCAGGTGTCCACTCCGACCATTAGCTCAGAGCCCACTACGCTAGTCGGGGATGGACGCTTGGACGCCGCCCCGGAAGCCGCAACCTCTACGGTGATAGAGCCGGATACCAGCTAGTCCTTCGCAGGGCCCGTGACTCCAAGGTGCCGGACTCCGCTCCGGACTCCATAAATCCCGCACCTCTTCCGATTAAGCCCGATTGGGCTCCGGTCATGGATTTCACCGCCGCGGACATCTTTCAGCACTCGCCTTTTGGCGATATCCTGAATTCACTAAAGTCTCTCTCTCTGTCAGGAGAGCCCTGGCCGAACCATGACCAACATGGTTGGGATGTGGACAACGAAGAAATTCGAAGCCCACCCACCACCCACTTCGTAGCCACTGTCGACGATTTAACCGACATGCTCAACTTTGACTCTGAAGACATCGACGGCATGGACGCCGATGAAGGAGATGATCAAGAACCAGCACCTATAGGGAACTGGAAAGCCACCTCGTCATATGACATATACATGGTGGACACCCCTAAAGCGGGGCATGGCGAGGAAAAAAATGGAGGATGATCCCTCCAAGAAGCAACCCAAGCGCCGACGTCAGCGGTGCCGCTCTAAGTCCCGCCAAAGCAAAAACGGCGATTCCGGCACCAGAGATAACAACACGCCGGATAGTGCCGAAGACAACCCCCTCCAGCAGGATTCAGTGCAGGAGGACGAAGGAGCCAGCCCTCATGAGAGAGCGGCCGACAGAGAGGTTGAGGACGACAATTATATGCCTCCCTCCGAAGACGAGGCAAGCCTCGACAATGACGAATTCGTCGTGCCAGAGGATCCCGTCGAACAAGAGCGTTTCAAACGTAGGCTTGTGGCCGTGGCAAGCCTCAAGAAGAAACAGCAGTAGCTTAGAGCTGACCAAGACTTGCTAGCCGACAGATGGACCGAAGTCCTGGCGGCCAAAGAGTATAAACTAGAACGCCCCTCCAAGAGCTACCCAAAGCGCAGGCTGCTACCCCAACTTGAGGAGGAAGCAACTAAACCTACATCACCAGCGTACGATGCGCCCGATCGGCCACCCCGTGGCCGCGATAGAGAGGCCTTCAGGCCCTCGACCCAAGCCGCACCCCGGCACCGCTCAAAACATACCAGAGTACGGGGAGACGCAACAGACCTGCGAGACATCTTGGAGAATAAGGCAAGGCAAACAATATCGATCTACGGATCGCATGGGCGCCCCACTTCACGTGACGCTAACCGTCACGCCGGACATAATAAGTACGGCCCGGCCGAATACAACAGACCAAGCTCATCCGAGCTGCATCGTGATATAGCCCAGTACAGGGGCGCCGCACACCCACTATGCTTCACAGACAAAGTAATGGATCATCAAATCCCCGAGGGCTTCAAACCCGTAAACATCGAATCATACGATGGCACAACAGATCCTGCGGTATGGATCGAGGATTATCTCCTTTATATCCACATGGCCCGTGGTGATGATCTACACGCCATCAAATACCTCCCGCTCAAGCTTAAAGGACCAGCTCGACATTGGCTTAACAGCCTGCCAGCAGAGTCAATTAGTTGTTGGGAGGACCTGGAATCCACATTCCTTGACAACTTCGAGGGCACTTATGTGCGACCACCAGACGCCGATGACCTAAGCCACATAATCCAGCAGCCAGAGGAATCGGCCAGACAATTCTGGACACGGTTCCTAACCAAGAAAAACCAAATAGTCGACTGTCCGGACGCCGAGGCCCTTGCAGCCTTCAGGCACAACATCCGAGACGAATGGCTTACCCGGCACCTAGGACAGGAAAAGCCCAAATCTATGGCAGCCCTCACGACACTCATGACCCGCTTTTGTGCGGGAGAAGACAACTGGCTAGCTCGTAGCAATAACATAACCAAGAGCCCCGGGAATTCGGATACCAAGGACAACAACGGCAGGTCACGTCGCAACAAGCATAAGCGCCGCATTAACGGCGACAATACTCAAGATACGACAGTCAATGCCGGATTCAGAGGCTCTAAACCCGGTCAGCGGAAGAAGCCATTCAAAAGAAACCCTCCGGGCCCATCCAGCTTAGACCGGATACTCGATCGCTCATGCCAGATACACGGCACCCCCGAACAGCCAGCCAATCACACCAACAGGGATTGTTGGGTGTTCAAGCAGGCAGGCAAGTTAAGCGCTGAAACCAGAGACAAGGGGCTACATAGCAATGACGAGGAGGGGCCCCGGCCACCGAACAACAGAGGACAGAAGGGATTCCCCCCGCAAGTTCGGACGGTGAACATGATATACGCAACCCACATCCCCAAAAGGGAGCGGAAGCGTGCTCTCAAGGACGTCTATGCGTTGGAGCCAGTCGCCCCAAAGTTCAACCCATGGTCCTCCTGCCCGATCACCTTCGATCGAAGGGACCATCCCACCAGCATCCATCACGGCGGATTCGCTGCATTGGTCCTAGACACAATTATCGATGGATTTCACCTAACCAGAGTCCTAATGGACGGTGGTAGCAGCCTGAACCTGCTTTATCAGGACACAGTGCGAAAAATGGGCATCGATCCTTCAAGGATTAAACCCACAAAGACAACCTTCAAAGGCGTCATACCAGGTGTAGAGGCCAGCTGCACAGGCTCGGTTACACTCGAAGTGGTCTTTGGATCACTGGATAATTTCCGGAGCGAAGAGTTAATCTTCGACATAGTCCCATTCCGCAGTGGCTATCACGCCCTGCTTGGACGAACCGCATTTGCAAAATTCAATGTGGTGCCGCACTACGCATATCTCAAGCTCAACATGCCAGGACCTCGTGGAGTCATCACGGTAAACGGAAACACCGAACGCTCTCTCCGAACGGAGGAGCACACGGTGGCCCTGGCAGCGGAAGTACAGAGTAGCCTCTCAAGGAAGTTCTCCAATCCAGATGTCAAATGTCCGGACAACGTCAAGCGAGCCCGAAGTAACCTACAACAAATCCGGCTGGCACGTTCCGAGCAAGCATAGTAGTGCGGCCCCAACCCCAGCCCCCGCCAAATGGTGATACTGGTACCACGCGTATATAATTACGCCTTAGAGATACCATGGGCATAAGGGGAGGGGCACAACTACGGCACGCCCAGAACGCGGCTCAACCGCACTAAGGGTCTCCCTATTTCGCCGTTTTCCTTTTTACACACTTTCAGGACCCAACTATTCGGAAGGCCTGTCCGGCAACACACTCGCCGAACACACGATGCAACAGCCAGGGAGAGCGCAAGCCACATCAAACGTCCAGGTGGTCTCTATAACAAGCTTAATACCTATTTTACTTAAAATCCCGCATCTTGCCCCTAGAGGGGAACATGTCAAATACTCCCATCTCTTGCTTATCGCACCTCTTGTATCGTTCTGCTTTCGCAGCAGCCCTTTTTTAATTAACAATATATAGCTCTTATCTATTATTGTACTTATCTATTTTTAATATACAAATATGTTCAGTCATGACATTCTGCAACCGTACACTTTGGTACGGACAATACACCAGGGGCTTAAAACACCCCATAACATGGTGTGAAAAGACCGAACACTCTCATGAGTGCGGCACCCCGAACTTATAGCACTATATGCATCGGCTCCGAATCATGTCTTTGGTCAATAGTTGGGTTTGCCCGGGTCCCATGTTTTGGTACCTTACGTTCCGCAATGTTGGCTAAGGTAGCGCTGGGAGAACTACTGCGATTGTGCCCCAGTTGAGCTGGGTTAACACCTCAGTAGAGAAAGCTAAAACTGACTGTCATGATAGTGCGAGAGACCGGTCGCTGTTCGCGAGGTTTTACGAGTCCTTAAAGACTTATGCCGCTTAGAGCGAGGAACCGGACTTATCCGGCCTAGGCGTGGATAGCACCCCGAACTCGGTCTTCCAAATACTAGAGGCTTCACCGAAATTTAAAATTATAGAATCCTATGGCTAAGTGAGAGTGATAAAGCATCATAAGTCCGACGGCCTGGTTCATTGTGCTGAGCGCCTCCCTAGATGGACCCAAGAATGGGAACAAGAGCGCTCAGGTTTATCCCGAACACCCCAGCACTCGTGGCATGGGGGTCAAAGCCGAGGACTTGCATCTCTCAGATTTGATAAATGGCCGCACTGAAGGTAATATTTTAAATTAACAAGTGTTGCTTAACGCATATGAACAAAGTTTCAGCGTACAGGATAACAAATGCGAGTCTACTAAAAAATTACATCTTTGGAGCACTCATCTGCTATACGGCGGGCACCCTTCAGGACGCCATTATAATACATCTCAGGCGTGCGATACTCCTTGCCTGGTGGTGGCGCGTCCGTCAAAAGATTCTCCGCGTCCAGCTTGCCCCAGTGCACTTTAGCACGGGCAAGGGCCCGACGGGCACCTTCGATACAAACAGAGCACTTGACGACCTCAATCCACGGACATGCGTCCACTAGCCGCCGCACCAGACTGAAGTAGCTCCCAGGCATGGCTTCTCCAGGCCACAACCGAGCTATGAGGCCCTTCATGGCCTGTTCGGCCACCTTGTGGAGCTCGACCAGCTGCTTCAGCTAATCGCTCAGGGGCACCGGATGTTCGGCCTCAGCATACTGAGACCAGAACACTTTTTCCGTTGAGCTCCCCTCTTCGGATCGGTAATGTGCGGCGGCATCAGACACACTACGGGGCAGATCGGCGAACGCTCCTGGAGAGCTCCGGATTCGGGTAAGTAGCAGATAATTAACTTTTATATTCTTGCTTTGCATAAAGAATGCCTTACCCACCACTATCTTCCTCATCGCCTCGATCTCCTGGAGGGCCTTCTGGGCTTCGGCCTTAGCGTTTTTGGCACTCTCAAGAGCCAGGGCGAGCTCGGACTCTCGAGTCTTCGAGTCACGCTCCAAGCTCTCGTGTTTTTCCACGAGAGCCTGGAGCTCTTGCCGCACCTCCGCCACCCGCGCCTCCTGCTTCTCTCGCTCGGCGCGCTCCAGGGCCGCACTGTTTTCGGCCTTGGAGACCGCCTCCTTCAGGGTCGCCACCTCGGCTGTGGCCCCTGCAACATTTAAGTTGGTCCTGTCATTATTTGCAACCAAGTATTTCTATATACATTTATATGCGGTATTACATACCCTCCTTGTCCTTGAGCTGCTTCTTGGCATGGCCGAGCTCGTTCTCGGACCGCTCGAGATTCTCCTTCAAGGCATGGACCTCCGCAGTCAGTGCGGCAGAGGTCAGCATGGACCTTCTGTCAGCCCGCTCTTGGCGGACTGAACCTTCTGAATCACCGCACTCATAATAGTGCGGTATTCCTCGTCGATGGAAGCGCCGTTAAGCGCCTCCAGCCAATTGGCCGGCGCCTCCGGATGGACGGAGGTCACCGGCGTCGTAGGCTTACCTTTCTTATGAAGGCATCGCCTGTCGAGCTCCGGAACCATCGACGGTTCTGGAGCAGTGTCCGACCCGGGGCCGGACTTAGATCTCTCCGGAGCTTTACCCCCTTCGGGCCTGGAGTCCGGGAGGTCGCCTTGTGGCGCCTCCAGGACCACCTCCTCCTGGTTTTGCCCCTTTCGGGACTCCACCTCAGCGTCGTCTGTAGGGAGAGGGGAGGAGGCCGTCAGAAGTGAAGCGCTATTCACATCCGACGAGTCCAGGGATCCACTCGACGAATCGCCGAGCTGAGCCCGGGGCGGACTGCATCATTAAATTTAGCATCAGAAGGAACCATGCATCAGAGGAGCGCCATAAGTTATTCAGATATCCGGATACTTACGATTTTGCTAGGGGCTTGACCCTGGGTGGCCATTCCTCCCTGCTGTCCTCGGCATCCGAGGCATAGTCCGGTAGAGGGGTCTTCCCCTTCTTGGACCCTCCAGCCTCCCCAGTTGGGGCGGCCTTCCTTTTCTTTCCTCCCCTCGCGGGAGGGGGAGAGGCTTCTTCTTCTTCCTCCTCTTCCTCCTCCTCGTTCTCCAAGGCGGAGGGTGCTTTGGGGTCGTCGGGCGATGAATCCGACAGCACCGGGCACCGAGAACTCTTTCGGGTCCCCGTGGCCTTCTCCTTGGCCTTCTTCTCCGGCACCACGTGAGGTGCCGGAACCAGTAGCTTCGCCAAGCGTGCGTCTGCTGGGCCTTCGGGCAAAGGGGCCAGACAGTCAAACTGTCCGGATGTCCTCTTCCAGTCCTGTCAAAGGAATGGGAGTTTAGATCCCACATAGAGTCATACTATGAAATTCGGGTGTCCCGTAAGAGACTAAATGTAAGCTTACTTCGGAGGCTTGACGTTTGGCGCAGAATCCGCGATCCTCGATGACGGGAGGGGAGACCTCGGAACTCTTGAAAAGCACCTTCCAGGCGTCCTCGTGCTTCGTTTCAAAGAGCCGGGATAGAGTCTGGTGCTGGGCTGGGTCGAACTCCCACAAATTGAAGTCCCGTCGTTAACACGGGAGGATCCGGCGGAAGAGCATGACCTGGACTACGTTGACAAGCTTGACCTTCTTGGTCACTAGGTCTCGGACGCAGGTTTGGAGTCCGGTCACCTCTTCCGGATTACCCCATGACAGGCCCATCTCTTTCCAAGATGTGAGCCGGGTGGGGATGCCGGATCGAAATTTGGGGGCCGCTGCCCACTTAGGGTCACGCGGCTCGGTGATGTAGAACCACCCCGATTGCCAACCTTTGATGGTTTCCACGAAGGCACCCTCGAGCCAAGTGACGTTGGCCATCTTGCCCACCATAGCACCTCCGCACTCTGCTTGTCGGCCTTTCACAACCTTCGGCTTGACGCTGAAGAACTTCAGCCATAGGCCAAAGTGAGGCTAGATGCGGAAGAAGGCCTCGCACACGACGATAAACGCCGAGATATTGAGGATGAAGTTCGGGGCCAGATCATGGAAGTCCAGGCCGTAGTAGAACATGAGCCCCCGGACGAACGGGTGAAGAGGAAAACCCAGTCCGCGGAGGAAATGGGGAAGAAAAACAACCCTCTCATGGGGCCTGGGGGTGGGGATGAGTTACCCCACATCTGGAAGCCGGTGCGCGATGTCGTCAGACAGGTATCTGGCCTTCCTCAACTTTTTGATTTGCCCCTCCGTGACGGAGGAGGCCATCCATCTACCTCCCGCTTCGGACATGATCGGAGAAGGTTGAGGTGGGAAGTGCGGGCTTGGGCGTTGGAGCTCGAGCGCGTAGGGACGGATAAGCAAAGGAGGAAGAAGGCGTGAATGGAAAGGGCGGATTCTTATCCCCTTATATGGGCGGCCAAAACTACAAGCCCCCACCAGCCTAATAAAACTCGCTTATCTCCCAAGCGCCACGGTTAATGACGCGATTGGGTTACCCACGCTCGTATTGATGAGAATCCCGGAATAGGGGGACATGATCTTTGCTTTGATAAGACGTGCCAAGGAAACCGCCTTGCTAAACGCGCTGAGGTGGAACAGTAAAATGAATAAAAGCTTGGCTGTGGCGTGATGTCACGCTGCCGAATACGCCAGTAGATTAGATTGGTGCAAATGTTACTCTCTCTATGGTGGCATGTGGAACTTATTTTGCAGAGTCGGACACTATCCTGGTGTTCAACATCTTCTATGAAGTATTCGGAGGAAGAACCCGCCTTGCAATGCCGAAGACAACTTGCGCGCCGGACTCGTCGTCATTGAAGCCTGGTTCAGGGGCTACTGAGGGAGTCCTGGATTAGGGGGTGTCCGGATGTACGGACTATGACCTTTGGCTGGACTCCCGGACTATGAAGATACAAGATTGAAGACTTCGTCCCGTGTCTGGATGGGACTTTCCTTGGCGTGGAAGGCAAGCTTGGCGATACGATATGAAGATCTCCTCCCATTGTAACCGACTCTGTGTAACCCTAGCCCTCTCCGGTGTGTATATTAACCGGAGACTTTTAGTCCATAGGACGAACAACAATCATACCATAGGCTAGCTTCTAGGGTTTAGGCTCTCTGATCTCGTGGTAGATCTACTCTTGTACTACCCATTGAGAGGGCACGGACCTGGGTAAAAACATCGTGTCCCTTGTCTCCTGTTACCATCCACCTAGACGCACAGTTCGGGACCCCCTACCCAAGATCCGCTAGTTTTGACACCGACACTCCCCACCTCCATGGGAGGAATCTGCCTTGCCGTCTTCTGACGACGAGTCTATTACAGCCTGGCGCCGGAGACCCTTCCTGGTCCCCGTGGCCGCTTTCTTGGACCCTTCGGCCTCCCCGGATGGGGCGGCCCTCTTCCTCTTCTTCTCCCCCCCTTCGTGCGAGGAGTGCGCGTCATCGTCTTCAGGCGAGGCGTCCGGTGCGACCTCGCGCCGGAGACCCTTCCTGGTCCCCGTGTCCTTCTTTTCGGCCTTCTTCTCCGGCACCTTATAAGGCGCCGGAGCCGGCATCTCCGTCAGTAGTGTGGTTGCTGGATCTTCGGGTAGCGGAGCCGGTCAGTCGATCTGCTCCGCCATCTCCACGTAATCCTGTTTTGTCAGCATGATGACTTAAAATTCTCCCACGAATATGCTGGGAAAGGTACATCTTGTGATGGTTAGAGGACTTACCGAATTGGCAAGGCGCTTTGCGCTAAGCCCGTGGTCCTCAGAAATGGGAGGAGGAACTTCGCCGGTCTTAAACAACACCTTCCAGACGTCCTTATGCGTTGTGTCGAAGAGCTCATGCAGCATCTGCTGTTCGGCCGGATCGAACTCCCACATATTGAATGCCCGTCTTTGACACGAGAGAATCTGGCGGATGAGCATGACCTGAACCACGTTGACAAGCTTGATCTTCTTGTCCCTCATACTTTTGTTGCAGGTCTCGAGTCTGGTCAGCTCCACAGGTTTGCCCCAGGCCAGGCCCTTCTATTCCCAAGAGGTGAGCCGCATGGGGATTCCAGATCAGAATTTGGGGGTCGCCACCCAATTGGCGTCACGCGGCTCGGTGATGTAGAACCACCCTGATTGACACCCTTTCACGGTCTCCACAAAGGAGCCATCGAGCCATGTAACATTGGGCATTCTTCCCACCATGGCGCCTTCGCACTCCGCCTGCTGGCCGCTAAAGATCTTCGGCTTCACGCAGAAGATTTTCAGCCACAGGCCAAAGTGGGGCCTGATGCGGAGGAAGGCCTTGCACACGATGATGAACGCCGAGATGTTGAGGACAAAATTTGGGGCTAGATCATGGAAATCTAGCCCATAGTAATACATGAGCCCGCGGACGAATGGGTGGAGTGGAAATCCTAGTCCGTGGATGAAATGAGGGAGGAATACTACTATCTCCTGGGACTTTGGGGTAGGGGTGATCTGTCCCTCCGCCGGAAGCCTGTGCGCGATGTTTTCGGCAAGGTATCCGGCTGCCCGAAGCTTGGTGATATCCTCCTCTATGACGGAGGAGGCCATCCACTTGCCTCCCGCTCCAGACATGCTGCGGATGGTCATACGGAGAAGGTGAGAACTTGGGCGCTGGGGCTCGAGAGTGCAAGAACGTATGAGCAAAGGAGGAAGAAGGCATGGGTGAAAACAGGTGATCCTGATCCCTTATAAAGACGGTGAAAAAATGTGCGCCTCCCCACTTTCCTATCAAAATTACTCATTTTCCAAGCGCCACGACTGATGGCACGGTTGGGTTACCCATACCCGTATTGATGAGGATCCCGCAATAAGGGGACACGATCTCTGCTTTGACAAGACGCGCCAAAGAAACCGCCTCGCAATGTGTGCGGTGGCTGGTTATAAAAAACGGTTCGAATAAAAGCCGGGTCATGGCCTGATGTCACGCTACGAAGAGTTGTCAGCAGATTGGATTCAAGAATTATTTTTCTCTCTATGATGGTATGTGAAATTTGTCTTGCAGAGCCGGACAAGGTCCTTGAGTTCAGAATTGATCTTGGAGTATTTGGAGATGGAACCTGCCTTGCAATGCCGAAGACAATCTGCACGCCGGACTCATCATCATTGAAGCTTGGTTCAGGGGCTACTGAGGGATTCCTGGATAAGGGGGTATCCGGACAGCCGGACTATGTACTTTGGCCGAACTGTTGGACTATGAAGATACAAGATTGAAGACTTCATCCCATGTCCGGATGGGACTCTCCTTTGCGTCGAAGGCAAGCTTGGCGATTCGGATGATAGATCTCCTTCTCTGTAACCGACTCTATGTAACCCTAGCCCCCTCCGGTGTCTATATAAACCGGAGGGTTTAGTCCGTAGGACAACAACAATCGTACCATATGCTAGCTTCTAGGTTTTAGCCTCTATGATCTCGTGGTAGATCAACTCTCGTAATACTCATATCATCAAGATCAATCAAGCAGGAAGTAGGGTATTACCTCCACCGAGAGGGCCCGAACCTGGGTAAAACATCGTGTCCCCAGTTTCCTGTTACCATCAGCCTTAGACGCACAGTTTGGGACCCCCTACCCGAGATCCGCCGTTTTGACACCGACAAGGGCCACCAGGGGGCCCAAGAGACAGGGGGCACGCCCAGTAGGGGTGGGCGCACCCCCCACCCTCCTGGCCAGGGTGTGGGCCCCCTGAGGTGTTTCTTCCGCTCAATAATTCTTATTAATTCCAAAAATAAGTTTCGTGGAGTTTCAGGATTTTTGGAGTAGTGCGGAATCGGTTTCCAATGTTTGCTCCTTTTCCAGCCAGAATTGCAGGTGCCGGTATCCCCCCTCTTCATGGTAAACCTTGTAAAATAAGAGAGAATAGCCATAAGTATTGAGATATAATGTGTAATAACAGCCCATAATGGAATAAATATTGATATAAAAGCATGATGCAAAATGGACGTATCAACTCCCCCAAGCTTAGACCTCGCTTGTCCTCAAGCGGAAGCCGAAATCGAAAAATATGTCCACATGTTTAGAGATAGAGCTGTCGATAAAAATAAAATACGGACATGAGGGCATCATGATCATTCTTATAACAACAACATATATAGATTTTATCATATGAATTCTTATGCTCAAGTAACAATCAATTCACAATGTCAAGTATGGTTCAGAAACTTCATTGGGAGTTAGCAAACTATAATCTCAGTCATTGAAGCAATTTCAATTTATCATAACATCAGAAAGAGTCAACAATAGAGCTTTTCAGCAAGTCCACATACTCAACTATCATGTAGTCTTCTACAATTGCTAACACTCACGCAATACTTGTGGTTATGGAGTTTCAGCCGGACACTGAGAAAGATAGGGGCTTATTGTATTGCCTCCCAACGTATTCACCTTTAGGTGATGTCAACAATAATAGTCCATGCTAACTTACACCCAATTGGATATATATATATATATATATCATGATCTTTCAAACACGAGGAGCTTGCCAAAGGATAAAATGAAAAAGGGAAAGGTGAAGATCATCTTGACTCAAGCATAAAGTAAAAACATAAAGTAAAAGATAGGCCCTTCGCAGAGGGAAGCAGAGGTTTTCATGTGCGTTTAGGGTTGGATACATGAAATCTTAATGCAAAAGAACGTCACTTTATATTGACACTTGTATGTGGACCTTTATTATGCAGTCCGTCACTTTTATTGCTTCCACAACAAGATCGTATAAAGCTTATTTTCTCTGCACTAATAAGTCATACATATTTATATAGCAATTTTTATTGCCTGCAACATGACAACTTACTTGAAGGATCTTACTCAATCCATAGGTAGGTATGGTGGACTCTCATGGCAAAACTGGGTTTAAGGATATTTGGAAGCACAAGTAGTATCTCCACTTGGTGCAAGGAATTTGGCTAGCATGAGGGGGAAAGGCAAGCTCAACATGTTGGGAAGATCAATGACAATATACTTTAACTGAGATGTGAGAAAACATAAACCATTACGTTGTCTTCCTTGTCCAACATCGACTCTTTTAACATGTCATACTTAATGAGTGCTTCACAATCATAAAAGATGTCCAAGATAATATATTTGTATGTGAATCTTCTCTTTCCTTGTTACTTCCTATTAATTGCAACGATGACCAAAACTACGTTTATCAACTCTCAACAACTTTTATGCCTCATACTTTCTATGTGTGAAGTCATTACTATCCATAAGATCAATATGAACTCTTTTATTCTTTCTACTTTCCCAAGATCATAGCAAGATAGCAAAGCCCTTGACTCAACACTAATCTTTATTATAGATAGCTCACGGACTCGATTACATAAAGAGATCACAAAGCAAAACTCAAAACTACTTGATATCAAAACTTCAATATACTAGATCAAGATACTACTAAAAGAATCGAACTAAATAAAATGGTAAAGATAGGAGTGTGATGGTGATATGATACCGGGGCACCTCCCCCAAGCTTGGCACTTGCCAAGGGGAGTGCCCATACCCATATGATTATGTCCTCGGAGGTGGTGAAGTAGGAGTTGTTGATGATGTAGGCTTGTCGTCCATCTTAGAAGGCATAGGCTCACCATCATAGAAGGATGATAGAGTCCCCGAGATCCTTAAATCTGCAGCCAAACTCATCCTCTTGAATCTATATTCATACTCACAGTTCTGGTTTTGCAGGTCATAGATCTGGGCTTGGAGGTGTTCGATTTTCTCTTGAAGCTTGAAGATGGTTTCCCCAATGACTTTGGCATCTAGCTTGTGGTTGTTGGTGAACTCCATGATCATCATCTGGTTGGTGTTGAGTCCACGCTCCACCATCCCTTGGCACTTGAAAACTTGCTGCTCCACGGCTTCGAGCTTTGTCTCCACACTTCCGGTATGCTTTGGTCCCTCCACATCGCGGATGTGCAGCACCCCCTCACGCATCTCAATGGTTTGAGGGTGTTGCAGCACCTTCGCGAGATAGGGGTTGATGACCCTCTCGAAAAAGTTGTCCTTGGGAGCGCTTGGAGACGTCATGATGCTCTAGATCTGAAACAGAAACAACTCGAAACAAAAACAGAAGACATTTGCATGATACGGTGGTCAAGACCTTCGGGAGTTTATATAATGAATTTTTACCGACCAAAATACGTAACATGCAAGAAAACGGAGTCCTGGAGGCACACGAGGTGGCCACGAGACAGGGGGCATGCCCAGTAAGGGTGGGCGCGCCCTCCACCCTCGTGGAGGCCTCATGTCCTTCCCGTACTACTTCTTTCTTCCGAAAATTCTTAAATATTCCAAAACTGATAAAAATTGCCATTAGAATTGTTTTGGAGTCAGTTTGCTTACCGTACCACATACCTATTCCTTTTCAGAGTCTGGAACATTCTGGAAAGTGTCCCTTATGTATTCCTCTGGGGTTACGGTCTCAATAATATTAGTTTCAACATTGATAGGGTTACCTGAGATATAATGTTTGATTCTTTGATCGTTCACCACCCTCGGACTTGTGCCTTTGAAGTTGTTTTTTTTATGGCACCAGAACGATAGGCCTCCTCGATAACGTAAGGACCTTCCCATTTAGAGAGAAGTTTTCCTGCAAAAAATCTTAAATGAGAGTTGAATAATAACACATAATCACCTACATTAAACTCACGCTTTTGTATCCTTTGTCATGCCAGCGTTTGATTTTTTCTTTGAATAGCTTGGCATCCTCATAGGCTTGGGTTCTCCATTCATCAAGTGAGCTAATATCAAACAACCTCTTCTCACCGGCAAGTTTGAAGTCATAGTTGAGCTCTTTAATAGCCCAATATGCTTTATGTTCGAGTTCAAGAGGTAAATGACATGCCTTTCCATAAAACCATCTTATACAGAGACATACCCATAGGATTTTTGTATGTAGTTCTATAGGCCCATAATGCATCATCAAGTTTTTTGGACCAATTCTTTCTAGATCTATTGACAGTCTTTTGCAAAATTAATTTGAGCTCTCTATTGCTCAACTCTACTTGACCACTAGACTGCGGATGATAAGGAGATGCGATTCTATGATTAACATCATACTTAGCAAGCATATTATGGAAAGCACCATGTATAAAATGTGAACCACCATCAGTCATACGATATCTAGGGACTCCAAACCTCGAAAAAATAACTTATTTAAGCATTTTAATAGAAGTATTATGATTAGCACTACTAGTTGGAATAGCTTCTACCCACTTAGTAACGTAATCAATAACGACTAAAATATGTGTATAACCATTAGAGGCAGGAAAAGGTCCCATATAATCAAAGCCCCAAACATCAAACGGTTCAATAACAAGAGAATAATTCATAGGCATTTCTTGACGTCTACTAATGTTACCAATTCTTTGACATTCATCACAAGATAAGACAAACTTACGAGCATCTTTGAAGAGAGTAGGCCAATAAAAACCGGATTGCAATACCTTGTGTGCAGTTCTGTCTCCAGCGTGTCGTCCTCCATATGATTCAGAGTGACAATTGCGTAGGATCTATTCCTCTTCATGCTCAGGTACACAACGTCTAATAACACCATCTACTCCTTCTTTACAAAGGTGTGGGTCATCCCAGAAGTAATGTCTTAAATCATAAAAGAACTTTTTCTTTTGCTGGTATGTGAAACTAGGTGGTATGAATTTAGCAACAATGTAATTAGCATAATCAACATACCAAGGAGCAGTACGAGAAGCATTAATGACCGCTAATTGTTCATCAGGAAAGCTATCATCAATAGGCAGTGGGTCATCAAGAACATTCTCTAACCTAGACAAGTTGTCTGCAACGGGGTTCTCAGCTCCCTTTCTATCAATAATATGCAAATCAAATTCTTGGAGCAAGAGAACCCATCTAATGAGTCTAGGCTTAGCATCTTTCTTTTCCATAAGATATTTAATAGCAGCATGATCAGTGTGAATAGTAGCATTGGAATCAACAATATATGGTCTGAACTTATCACAAGCAAACACAACTGCTAAGAATTCTTTTTCAATAGTAGCATATTTCTCTGGGCAGTATCAAGAGTCTTACTAGCATACTGGATAACATTCAATTTCTCATCAACTCTTTCCCTAGAATAGCACCTACAACATAATCACTAGCATCACACATAATTTCAGAAGGGAAATTCCAATCAGGTGGCTGAACAATAGGTGCAGTGATCAAAGCTTTCTTAAGTATTTCAAATGCTTCTACACAATCATCATCAAAGAAAAAAGGAATATATTTTTGCAACAAATTAGTCAGAGGCCTAGAGATTTTAGAAAGGTCCTTAATGAACCTCCTATAAAAACCGGCATGACCAAGGAAACTTCTTATACCTTTTATGTCCTTGGGACATGGCATCTTTTCAATAGCATCAACTTCAATACCTTTCTCGGAAATCTTATGCCCCAAGACAATGCCTTCATTGACCATAAAGTGGCACTTATCCCAATTCAAGACGAGACTAGTGTCTACGCATCTCTGCAAAACTCGATCAAGGTTGCTCAAGCAATCATGAAAAGAGGATCCATAAACGGAGAAATCATCCATGAATACCTCACAAATCTTTTCACAAAAGTCAGAGAATATAGCCATCATGCATCTTTGAAAGGTAGCAGGTGTATTACATAAACCAAAAGGCATATGTCTATAAGCAAAAGTACCGAAAGGGCAAGTAAAAGTAGTTTTTCATTGATCCTTTGCTGACACAGGTATTTGAGAGAAACCAGAATAACCATCTAAAAAGCAAAAATGTGTGTGTTTGGATAGTCTTTCTAGCATTTGATCGATAAAAGGTAAAGGGTAATGATCTTTCTTAGTAGCTTTATTTAATTTACGGAAATCAATTACCATCCTATAACCTATAATAATTCTTTGCGGGATCAATTCATCTTTATCATTAGGAACGACAGTAATACCTCCCTTTTTAGGAACATAATGGACAGGGCTTACCCAGTCACTATCAGCAATGGGGTAAATTATACCTGCCTCAAGGAGCTTTAGTATCACCTTTCTTACCACTTCTTTCATTTTGGGATTCAGTCGTCGTTGAGGATCTCTAACTGGTTTGACACCTTCCTACAAATTAATTTTGTGTTGGCATAACATGGGACTAATGCCCTTAAGATCATCCAGAGTATATCCGATAGCAGCACGATGCTTCTTCAGAGTTTTCAATAATCTTTCTTCTTCTTGCTCTGAAAGGTTAGCACTAATAATAACAGGATATATTTTCTTTTCATCAAGATAAGTATACTTAAGATTATCAGGTAATGGTTTGAGTTCAAACACGAGATCACCCTTGAGTGGAGCCCCCCCCTTAGAATTTCAATGGGAAGGTTATGTTTCAGCATAGGTTCCTGTTTAAGGAACACTTCATCTATTTCCCTTCTTTCCTTCATAAACATATCATTTTCATGGTCAAGCAAATATTGTTCTAACAGATCAATAGGAGGCATGGCAATAGAAGCAAGATCAATAATCCCATCCTTACTAGGTGATTCTCTATCATGAGGTTGTCTATGAAACTTAGCAAAATTAAACTCATGAGACATACCCTCTAAGCCAATTGTGACAGTATCCTTTTCACAATCAATCCTAGCATTAACAATGTTCAAGAAGGGTCTACCAAAAATAATGGGACAAAAATCATCTTGTGGGGAACCAAGAACAAAAAAATCAGCAGGATATTTGACCTTCCCACACAAGACTTCGACATCTCTAACAATCCCAACTGGTTTAATAGTATCTCTATTGGCAAGCTTGATAGTAACACCAATACCTTCCAATTCAACGGGTGCAATGTCATGCATAATTTCTTCATAATAGTCATAGGGTATTGCACTAGCACTAGCACCCATATCACATAAGCCATGATAACAATGATCTCCTATTTTAACAGAAATAACAGGCATGCCTACAACAGGTCTATGTATCTTAGTGTCGGGTCTAGCAATATTGGCAGTCTCACCACAGAAATAAATAACATGCCCATCTAAATCATCATCCAAGAGATCTTTAACCATAGCAATACTAGGTTCAACTTTGATTTGCTCAGGAGGTGTATAAGTCCTAGTATTACTTATGAACAACAGTCGAAGTTTTAGCATGATCCTTTATCCTAACAGGAAAAGGAGGTTTCTCAACATAAGTAGTAGGAACAATAGGATCACTATAAGTGTCAGTCTTTTCTTCAACTGTAATAGGTGCAACTACTTTTACTTCAATGGGAGGATTATATTTAAACCACTTCTCCTTAGGGAGATCAACGTGAGTAGCAAAAGATTCACAGAAAGAAGCTACTATCTTAGAGTCAAGTCCATATTTAGCGCTAAATCCACGAAAAGCATCAGTATCCATAAAAGATTTAACAGAATCAAACTTAGGTGTCATACCTGACTCCTTACCATCGTCGGAACCCCAATCTTCAGAGTTGCGGTTAATTATTTCCAATAAGTCCCATTTGAATTCAATAGTCTTCAGCATATAAGAACCAACACAGGAAGTATCAAGCATGTTGCGATCATTGAGAGAAAGACGAGCATAAAATTTTTGAATAATCATTTCTATGGAGAGCTCATGATTGGGGCATGAATATAACATTGACTTAAGCCTCCCCAAGCTTGAGCGATGCTTTCTCATTCGCGAGGCCAAAAACTATATATGTAATTACGATCACGATGAACAAGAAGCATATGATAGAACTTCTGGTGAAATTCTAACTTCAATCATTTGTAATTCCAATATCCCGTATCATCACATAGCCTATACCATGTCAATGCATCTCCCTTCAAAGATAAAGGGAAGACCTTCCTTTTGACAACATCATCGGGAATACCTGCAAGCTTAAATAATCCACAAACTTCATCCGCAAAGATAAGGTGTAAATCGGGATGCAATGTTCCATCTCCTGCAAATGGATTAGCTAGCAGTTTCTCTATCATACCCGAAGGAATCTCAACATAAATATTTTCAGTAGGTTCAGTAGGTTGAGGAGCAACTCTTTGCTCTTCTGGTCGGGGTGAAGATACCCCGAACAAGCCCCTCAAAGGATTAGTTTCCATAGTGACAAGTAACAGAAAATTTCAGCACACTATATAAATGTTTCCTTACCAAGTTCCACTCACCAAAAGCGCTACGCTCCCCGGAAATGGTGCTAGAAAAGAGTCTTGATGACCCACAAGTGTAGGAGATCTATCTAGTCCTTTCATTAAGTAAGAGTGTCGAACCCAACGAGGAGCATAAGGAAATGATAAGCGGTTTTCAGTAAGGTTTTCTCTACAAGCACTGAAATTGTAGGTAACAGATAGTTTTGAGATAAGATAAATTGTAACGAGTAACAAGCAATGAAAGTAAATAAAGTGCAGAAAGGTGGCCCAATCCTTTTTGTATCAAAGGATAATCCTGGACAATTTCTTATAATGAGAAAAGAGCTCCCAAGGACACATGGGAATTATCGTCAAGCTAGTTTTCATCACGCTCATATGATTCGCGTTCGGTACTTTGATAATTTGATATGTGGGTGGACCGGTGCTTGGGTACTGCCCTTACTTGGACAAGCATCCCACTTATGATTAACCCCTATTGCAAGCATCCGCAACTACAAAAGAAGTATTAAGGTAAACCTAACCACATCATTAAACATATGGATCCAAATCAGCCTCTTACGAAGCAACGCATAAACTAGGGTTTAAGCTTCTGTCAGTTTAGCAAGCCATCATCTACTTATTACTTCCCAATGCCTTCCTCTAGGCCCAAATAATGGTGAAGTGTCATGTAGTCAATGTTCACATAACACCACTAGAGGAAAGACAACATACATCTCATCAAAATATCGAACGAATACCAAATTCACGTGACTACTAATAGCAAGACTTCACCCATGTCCTCAGGAACAAACGTAACTACTCACAAAGCATATTCATGTTCATAATCAGAGGAGTAATAATATGCATTAAGGATCTGAACATATGATCTTCCACCAAGTAAACCAATTAGCATCAACTACAAGGAGTAATCAACACTACTAGCTACCCACAGGTACCAATTTGTGGTTTGGATACAAGATTGGATACAAGAGATGAACTAGGGTTTTGAGAGGAGATGGTGCTGGTGAAGATGTTGATGGAGATTGACCCTCTCCCAATGGGAGGAGCGTTGGTGATGACATGGTGATGATTTCCCCCTCTCGGAGGGAAGTTTCCCCGGCAGAACAACTCCGTCGGAGCCCTAGATTGGTTCCGCCAAGGTTCCGCCTCGTGGCGGCGGATTTTCGTCTCGTAAGCTTGTCCACAATTTTTTCTAGGGTAAAATCCTTCATATAGCAGAAGTTGGACACCGGAGGGCCACCAGGGGGCCCAGGAGATAGGGGGCGCGCCCAGTAGGGGTGGGCGCGCCCCCACCCTCCTAGCCAGGGTGTGGGCCCCCTGAGGTGTTTCTTCCGCTCTAGAATTCTTATTAATTCCAAAAATAAGTTTCATGGAGTTTTAGGATTTTTGGAGCAGTGCAGAATAGGTTTCCAACGTTTGGTCCTTTTCCAGCCAGAATTCCAGCTGTCGGCATCCCCCCTCTTCATGGTAAACCTTGTAAAATAAGAGAGAATAGCCATAAGTATTGAGATATAATGTGTAATAACAGCCCATAATGCAATAAATATTGATATAAAAGCATGGTGCAAAATGGACGTATCACTATGCATATCTCGAAACCCAAGACCGACCAATGATTTTAGTTGGGTTAGCTTCTCCCAGCTGATCCAATGCAAGGTATTTTCTCTATATTGTTGACTCCACCAAAACCACCCCAACAAAGCATTCAATTCAGAGCAGAAGGTTTTTGTTAGGTGAAAACAAGACATGGCATAGGTGGGTATTGCTTGCGCTACAGTTTTAACCAAAGCCTCTTTACTTTCTTTTGCCAAGAGCCTTTCCTGCCAACCATATACACATCCACATATGTTGCCCTTTATGTATGCAAATGCTATCCTTCTAGACAAATCAATATGCACAGGCAAGCCAAGGTATTTTTCATTCCAATCCTCACTATGAATTTCCAAAGCATGGTTAACTGAATCCTTGGCCGCCTGTTCTGTATTGTGGCTGAACATAATTGCTGACTTTTCGACATTAATGCACTGTCCAGAGCACTCCTCATATAGTTTAAGGATATTTTGCAATGCATCTACTTCCTATTGATTAGCCTTGAGTAGAAGGACGGAATCATCAGCGAAGAAAAGATGTGACACAGGTGGAGCTGATTGGCAGATTTTGACACCACTGATCATCTATTCCTCTTCAGCAGCATGCAGTAGCGCAGAAAGCCCTTCTGAACATATGACAAATAGATATGGCGATAATGGGCCCCCCTGCCTCAACCCTCGGGTGGGAAGGAATTGGTCGATGAGTTTACCGTTCACTTTGATCTGGTACCTCACTGAATTCACACATTTCATTATTAACTCGACCAATCCTCTTCGGAAACCCAACTTTCGCAGCATCACCTCCAAGAAGTGCCACTCGACCCTGTCATAGGCCTTACTCTTGTCCGCCTTCACTTCCGCATAGCCATCCTTCCGCTCCTCTTATTCAGCATGTAGTGTGAGATCTCATAAGCAATTAACAGATTGTCAGTGGTCAGTCTTCTAGGTACAAATGCGCTTTGATTATCAGAGATGACATCCGGCGGCACCATCCTCAGGCGGTTTGGGAGGTGTGTCCATGGTGCATGAGTTGGCGAGAGGACAAAGAAAGCCTGGTGCAACTGACGGAGTCTTGCCCACACACATGGAATAGCTGACAAAAGCTGCTAGTTTTTCTTGCCAAGACGAATATAGTACACTGTAAACCACACCCACCACCACTATGGGGCATGTGCGAACCAACCTGTGGTTGGATGGTTAGAGGGACTGTGGTATCCCCAGCCCACCAGGGTTCAAATCCTGGTGCTCGCATATATTTTGGATTTATTTAGGATTTCCGGCGATGCGCATTCAGTAGGAGGAGAAATTCCCGTCGATAACGAGGTGCCTACGGTGACTTCATAAGTATGCGCGTGTATATGAGCGCTTGCTTTAAAACAATGTTAAAAACACTGTGGGGCATGCTTTAAAAAGGTTTGAAGCACGATCAGAACAGATGATTCTCCTTTGTTCAAAGCGACAATGGACTTTCCTCTGGCTTCGGAACAGATGACGAGGACGGTGTACGTACGCTAGTGGCAAATTTGACAATTTTGACCTCTGGACGAAATCAATTCACATAATGAACTGGTTGTGAAACTATTTCACTCCCCTGACCCTTTTGTGTAGCGCCCGCCATGCCGGCGCCACACCCTATGGTGCAGCTCCTAGCTCGCGGGCGTTGCACTCCAGTCCACCGTGGCAGCCCTGGGCCCCGCACCCAGTAGTGCAACGCCTTGGAGCTAGGCACCACACATGTAATGTGCAGCGCCTAAGAGCTAGGCGCCACACATTTAAAGTGCAGTGCCTAGCGCTTGGGCCCTGCACTGTGACTTATCCGGCTGGTCCCCTCCCCCACTTCCCCCACACCACACACTCTCCCACTCCCAACCCGAGCTTTGCCCCCTCTCCCACTCTCCCCCCTCTCAAACCCTCTCCCAAATCTTGCAAATCTAAGGAATTTGTCCGTGGATTTCGAAGTCAAACCCTCCCTCAAGGTAATCTTCTTCGATCCCCTTGTTTTGATCCAAGTAATGTTATCAAATTGCTCATTTGTTGCTAGTTTGGGGAAACCCTAGTTTTGTTTGGATCTAGAGATTTGCATGGAGATGTGAGATGTTTGTTTGCGAATTTCCTATGATTAGGCTTTGGTAGTATGTTAGTGTTATTCTTATGGGTGTTCTTATGTTGGTGCTAGGGTTAGGTTTAGGGCTAGGGTTATGGTTTTGGTTAGGTTTATGGTTAGGGTTAGGGTTGTTGTTTCATATATATATTAGGGTTTGTATCCTTGGATTAGTACTCATGGAAGCAATGTTACCTTGTGTTCTTTGAATGCTTATAGGCATGGGAAGAACATGTGTGTTTGTTCATCATGGGGACAAAGACACCTTCTTGAAAGGCAATATTGAACCGGACCCGGATGAGCTTGACATGGTGTTTGATAGTAGTCCTAGCTATGCGGAGCTCTTGCAACAAGTTAGGAAAGATTTTAATTGGATGGACCCTAGTGATGTCGCTGAGTTGGAGGGAAGGCATAATATTGGTTTTGGAATGCACATCCGTTGGAAGACAATGCGTGTCAACTCGGAGCAACATTGGGTTGCATACAAGGAGACGGTGGCCGAATCACTAGACAAGGCTCTTGAGTTATTTGCAACGAAGAAGGTTGATTCAAGTTTGCATTTGGACTTGAACCGGAACCCCTCCCCTTTGGTTGCTAGTAGCCCCCCTGAGGGAGTCCTGGATTAGGGGGTATCCAGACAGCCGGACTATATACTTTGGCCGAACTGTTGGAACAATGATAATCATAGGCTAGCTTCTAGGGTTTAGCCTCTATGATCTTGTGGTAGATCAACTCTTGTAATACTCATATCATCAAGATCAATCAAGCAGGAAGTAGGGTATTGCTTCCATCGAGAGGGCCCAAACCTGGGTAAAAATCATGTCCCCAGCCTCCTGTTACCATTAGCCTTAGACGCACAGTTCGGTACCCCCTTACCGAGATCCGCCGGTTTTGACACCGACATTGGTGCTTTCATTGAGAGTTCCACTGTGTCGTCTGATGTCTACTACACAACCTTCTTCTTGTAGACGTTGTTGGGCCTGCAAGTGCACAGGTTTGTAGAACAGTAGCAAATTTCCCTCAAGTGGATGACCTAAGGTTTATCAATCCGTGGGAGGCGAAGGATGAAGATGGTCTCTCTCAAACAACCCTGCAACCAAATAACAAAGAGTCTCTTGTGTCCCCAACACACCCAACACAATGGTAAATTGTATAGGTGCACTAGTTCGGCAAAGAGATGGTGATACAAGTGCAATATGGATGGTAGATATAGGTTTTTGTAGTCTGAAATTATAAAAACAGCAAGGTGACTAATGATAAAAGTGAGCACAAACGGTATTGCAATGATAGGAAACAAGGCCTAAGGTTCATACTTTCCCTAGTGCAAGTTCTCTCAACAATAATAACATAGATAGATCATATAACAATCCCTCAACATGCTACAAAGAGTCACTCCAAAGACACTAATAGCAGAGAACAAACAAAGAGATTATGGTAGGGTACGAAACCACCTCAAAGTTATCCTTTTTGTTCTATCTATTCAAGAGTTCGTAGTAAAATAACATGAAGCTATTCTTTCCGCTCAATCTATCATAGAGTTCATACTAGAATAACACCTTAAGACACAAATCAACCAAAACCCTAATGTCACCTAGATACTCCATTGTCACCTCAAGTATCCGTGGGCATGATTATACGATATGCATCACACAATCTCAGATTCATCTATTCAACCAACACAAAGTACTTCAAAGAGTGTCCCAAAGTTTCTACCGGAGAGTCAAGAAAATGTGTGCCAACCCCTATGCATAGGTTCATGGGCGGAACCCGCAAGTTGGTTACCAAAACATACATCAAGTGGCACGTGATATCCCATTGTCACCACAGATAAACACGACAAGACATACATCAAGTGTTCTCAAATCGAAGACTCAATCCGATAAGATAACTTCAAGAGGGAAACTCAATTCATCACAAGAGAGTAGAGCGGGAGAAACATCATAAGATCCAACTATAATAGCAAAGCTCGCGATACATCAAGATTGTGCCATAGAGAGAACACGAGAGAGAGAGAGAGAGAGAGAGAGAGAGAGAACACGAGAGAGAGAGAGAGAGATCAAACACATAGCTACTGGTACATACCCTCAGCCTCGAGGGTGAACTACTCTCTCCTCGTCATGGAGAGCGCCGGGATGATGAAGATGGCCACCGGTGATGGGTTCCCCCTCCGGTAGGGTGCCGGAACGGGCTCCTGAGAGGTTTTTGGTGGCTATAGAGGCTTGCGGCGGCGGAACTCCCGATCTATCTTCTCCGTGGATGTTTTTAGGGTACGTGGGACTATATAGGCGAAAGAAGTTGGTAGGAGGTGCTCAAGGGGCCCACGAGATAGGGGGGCGCGCCCAGTAGGGGGGGCCCTCCTATCTCCTGGCCTCCTCGAGGCTCTTCTGACGTGAACTCCAAGTCTCCTGGATGATATTCTTCCAAAAAATCACGCTGCCGAAGGTTTCGTTCCGTTTGGACTCCGTTTGATATTCCTTTTCTTCGAAATACTGAAACAGGCAATAAAACAGCAACAAGGGCTGGGCCTCCGGTTAATAGGTTAGTCCCAAAAGTAATATAAAAGTGTATAATAAAGCCCATAATCATTCAAAACAGATAATAAAATAGCATGAATGCTTCATAAATTATAGATACGTTGGAGACGTATCAACATCCCCAAGCTTAATTCCTACTCGTCCTCGAGTAGGTAAATGATAAAAGAAAGAATTTATGAAGTGTGAATGCTAGAAGGTGCACAAGTTTGACCAATGATAATTTCAATCACCTTTCTAGCATGATTATATGTCATAACAGTAGTTCATATCATAAAACTTCTCAAGATGAAGTAACAAGCTATTCACATGTTAAAGCATAGACCATAAAATTTCTGGAAAACTAGCAAACTTCATTCTTAGTCATCAAACAATTGTAGTTCATCTTATTTTCAAGAATACCAAACTCCACATACTCAACTATCATATAGTCTTCTACAATTGCTAACACTCACACAATACTTGTGGTTATGAAGTTTTAATCAGACACAGAGAAAGATAGGGGCTTATAATGTTGCCTCCAAACGTATTCACCTTTGGGTGATGTCAACAATAATAGTTCATGCTAATGTACATCCAATTGGATATATATATCAGGATCACCCTAACACAAAGTGCTTGCCAAAGGATAAACTAAAAAAGGGAAAGGTGAAGATCACCTTGACTCTTGCATAAGGTAAAAGACATAAAGTAAAAGATAGGCCCTTCGCAGAGGGAAGCAGAGGTTATCATGCGCTTTTAGGGTTGGATACACAAAATCTTAATGCGAAAGAATGTCACTTTATATTGCCCCTTTTATATGGACATTTATTATGCAGTCCGTCGCTTTTATTGCTTCCATAACAAGATCGTACAAAGCTTATTTTCTTCACACTAATAAGTCATGCATATTTAGAGAGAAATTTTTATTGCTTGCACCGATGACAAATTACTTGAAGGATCTTACTCAATCCATAGGTAGGTATGGTGGACTCTCATGGCAAAACTGGGTTTATGGATATTTGGAAGCACAAGTAGTATCTCTACTTGGTGCAAGAAATTTTGGCTAGCATGAGGGGGAAAGGCAAGATCAACATGTTTGAATGATCCATGACAATATACTTTAACTGAGATGGAAGAAAATATAACCCATTACATTGTCTTCCTTGTACAGCATCAACTCTTTAGCATGTCATATTTAATGAGTGCTCACAATTATAAAAGATGTCTAGGATAGTATATTTATATGTGGAATCTCTCTTCCTTAAATATTCTTTCATGAATTGTTCAAATGACCAATACAATGCTTGCTATCCGTCAATAAATTTACAACTTCTACTTCTTAGATGTGAAGTCATTACTCCCCATGGGATAAGCAAGTGAAACATATATAATTTTCATATTTATGACAATCAACTCATTCAACCATTTACTCACAGGATATAATTGAAGCGCACGAGTAAATGACAAACTACTCCAAAAAGATATAAGTGAAGATCAATGCGTAGCAAAATAATTATGTAACTATATGAAGACTCTCTCTCATTAAAGAATTTCAGATCTTAAGTACATTATTCAAACAGCAAGCGAAGCAAAATAAAATGACATTGCAAGGATATCACAACTCATGTGAAGAAGCAAAAACTTAGGCTCAACCGATACTAACCGATAGTTGTTGAAGAAGAAAGGTGGGATGCCTACCGGGGCATCCCCAAGCTTAGATGCTTGAGACTTCTTGAAATATTATCTTGGGGTGCCTTGGGAATCCCCAAGCTTGAGCTTTTATGTCTCCTTAATTCCTCTCATATCATGGTTTCTCTTTTTATCAAAAACTTCATCCACAACAAACTCAACAAGAACTCGTGAGATAGGTTAGTATAAACCAATGCAAAACTTATCATTTTCTACTGTAACAAATCACTTAAATTATTATTCAACATTGCATACTAAATGCCTATGCATATTTAATACTCCTATCCTCAAATATAATCATTAAACAAGCAAACATATGCAAACAATGCAACCATAACAGCAATCTGCCAAAACAGTATAGTCTGTAAAGAATGCAAGAATCATCATACTTCCCTAACTCCAAAAATTATGAAATAAAATTCCCACTGTAATAAATTATCAGAGATCAATATTCAAAAAGATTCAACATTATACCATTCTCTGACTTTTCTAGGGAATTTTTACAACAGCGGTAAACTTTCTGTTTTCAAACAGCAACATGTATACTTGCAAAATAAGCATGGCAAAGGCTATTCTTGACATTTTTATTGAAAATAAAGATGAAAAGCATTATTATAAATAACATAAAGCAAATACTAACAAAATAAAATGACGCTCCAAGCAAAACACATATCATCTGGCGAATAAAAATATAGCTCCAAGTAAAGTTACCGATGAACGAAGACGAAAGAGGGGATGCCTTCCGGGGCATACCCAAGCTTAGGCTCTTGGTTGTCCTTGGATATTACCTTGGGGTGCCTTGGGCATCCCCAATATTAGGCTCTTGCCACTCCTTATTCCATAGTCCATCGAATCTTTACTCAAAACTTGAAAACTTCAACCACACAAAACTCAAAACAAAACTCTAAGCTCCGTTAGTATAAGAAAATAAAACCACCACTTAGGTACTGTAATGAACTCATTATAAATTCATATTGGTCTTATATATATTGTATTCTAACTTCTCTATGGTTCATACCCTCCGATACTACTCATAGATTCATCAAAATAAGCAAACAACACATAGAAAACAGAATCTGTCAAAAACAGAACAGTCTGCAGTAATCTGTACCAAACATATACTTCTGGAACTCAAAAAATTCTTAAATAAATTGGTGGACCTGAGTAATGTTTCTATTAATCGTCTGCAAAAAGAATCAACCTAAAAGCACTTTCCAGTAAAAAATGGCAGCTATTCTCGTGAGCGCTAAAGTTTCTGTTTTTTACAGCATGATCATAAAGGCTTCACCCAAGTCTTCCCAAAGGTTCTACTTGACACTTTATTGAAACAAAAGCTATAAAACATGATTAATACAGTAGCATAATCATGTGGACACACAAAAACGGTAAGGATAAATATTGGGTTGTCTCCCAACAAGCGATTTTCTTTAATGCCTTTCTAGCTAGGCATGATGATGGCAATGATGCTCACATAAAAGATAAGAATGAAAACATAACGGGAGCATCATGAAGAATATGACTAGCACATTTAAGTCTAACCCACTTCCTATGCATAGGGATTTTTTGAGCAAACAATTTATGGGAACAATAATCAACTAGCATAGGAAGGTACAACAAGCATAACTTCAAAAAAATTAACACATAGAGAAGAAATTTGATATTATTGCAATTCCTACAAGCATATGATCCTCCCTCATAATAATTTTCAGTAGCATCATGAATGCATTCAACAATATAACCAACACCTAAAGCATTCTTTTCATGATCTACAAGCATAGAAAATTTACTACTCTCCACATAAGCAAAATTCTTCTCATTCGGAATAGTGAGAGTATCATAAGAGACTTGAACACTAAAAAATGTTTCCACATTAAAAGAGTAATGTTCAGAAAAAGGGTAATCATAATAATGACAAGTTTTATAAATATAATCATCACTACTCTTTATAGCATAAGTTTCATCACAATAATCATCATAAGTAGCAACTTTGTTCTCATCATAATCGATTGAAACCTCTCCCAAGATAGTGGAATCATCACTAAATAAAGTTGACACTCTTCCAAATCCACTTTCATAAACATTATAAGATTCAACATTCTACAAAATAGTGGGATCACTACTTCCTAAAGTTGACACTCTTCCAAACCCACTTTCATCAATATAATCATCATAGGTACAAGGCATGCTATCATCATAACAACTTTGCATATCAAAAATTGGGAGGCTAAAAATATCATCTTCATTAAACGTAGCATCCCCAAGCTTGGGACAAACATTAATTTCAGCAAATATATTATCAAATATTTCATCCTCATCAAACGTAGCTTCACCAAGCTTGGGCCTTTTCATATCACAAGCATAATCACTCTCATCATTAATAGTATGGATAGCACCAATATTATAGCAATTATCATCATCACAATGAGTAGTAGGAGCAACATAATTTGGGAGGGATACCTTTTTACCTTTGATGCCCCTTCCCTTTCTTTTCTTCTTCACATTATGTATGGGTTCAACCCTCTTCTTTGAGCTCCTTATTGATGAGATTGGTTGAATAGAAGGCGCCTCCTCGATACCTGATTCATCATTAGAAATAATAGGAGGATAATGGGAAGTCTCTTCCCTTTCATTAATATTCTCTTCATCTTCTATTTGTTTTCTTTTCTTTAGGTAATTGGCAATATAAGGATTTTCAATGCAATTCACCGTACAATACAAATAAATCTTCTCTAGATCAATATCAAGGAATTTCTTAAGGGCAAAATCTGGAAGATCCTTAGTTAAACGTTTCAATTCTTCATAACCCAAAAGCAAACTAATTTCATTATAATGTGCAAGGGAAATCAAATCATCACAATTCTTGGACACGATTCGATCATGAAATAATTTGCATAGGAGATGTAGATGACCACATTCATTGCATAGTTCACAAGTACAACAAAGGAAACATAAATTTTCAGCACTCCCATTTAACTTTTCTTGCAACAATTTAGTTTCTAAATGCTTATGCCTCTTGCAATATATATCTTCTCTATTTGGTGTGTTCATGCAAACATGCACTCCACAAAAGTTGACATGCTTATAAGAGATATTTTGATCATGACTAGAGCAATCATCATTAGTACTATGGATATTCAAAGAGTTCATACTAACAACATTGCAATCCTGCTCATCATTCAAAGATTAGTATCAAGCATTTTATAGATTTCTTCTTCTAGCACTTGAGCACAATTTTCCTTTTCATCAAACTCACGAAAGATATTAAAAAGATGAAGCGTATAAGACAAACTCAACTCCATTTTTTTGTAGTTTTCTTTTATAAACTAAACTAGTGATAAAACAAGAAACAAAAAGATTCGATTGCAAGATCTAAAGATATACCTTCAAGCACTCACCTCCCCGGCAACGGCGCCAGAAAAGAGCTTAATGTCTACTACACAACCTTCTTCTTGTAGACGTTGTTGGGCCTGCAAGTATACCAGTTTGTAGGACAGTAGCAAATTTCCCTCAAGTGGATGACCTAAGGTTTATCAATGCGTGGGAGGCGTAGGATGAAGATGGTCTCTCTCAAACAACCCTGCAACCAAATAACAAAGAGTCTCTTGTGTCCCCAACACACCCAATACAATGGTAAATTGTATAGGTGCACTAGTTCGGCAAAGAGATGGTGATACAAGTGCAATATGGATGGTAGATATAGGTTTTTGTAATCTGAAATTACAAAAACAGAAGGTAACTAATGTTAAAAGTGAGCACAAATGGTATTGCAATGATAGGAAACAAGGCCTAAGGCTCAACAATAATGACATAGATAGATCATATAACAATCCCTCAACATGCAACAAAGAGTCACTCCAAAGACACTAATAGCGGAGAACAAATGAAGAGATTATGGTAGGGTACGAAACCACCTCAAAGTTATCCTTTCTGTTCTATCTATTCAAGAGTTCGTAGTAAAATAACATGAAGCTATTCTTTCCGCTCAATCTATCATAGAGTTCATACTAGAATAACACCTTAAGACACAAATCAACCAAAACCCCAATGTCACCTAGATACTCCATTGTCACCTCAAGTATCCGTGGGCATGATTATACGATATGCATCACACAATCTCAGATTCATGTATTCAACCAACACAAAGTACTTCAAAGAGTGCCCCAAAGTTTCTACCGAAGAGTCGACAAAACGTGTGCCAACCCCTATGCATTGGTTCATGGGCGGAACCCGCAAGTTGGTCACCAAAACATACATCAAGTGGCACTTGATATCCCATTGTCACCACAGATAAACACGGCAAGACATACATCAAGTGTTCTCAAATCGAAGACTCAATCCGATAAGATAACTTCAAGAAGGAAACTCAATTCATCACAAGGGAGTAGAGGGCGAGAAACATCATAAGATCCAACTATAATATCAAAGATCATGATACATCAAGATCGTTCCATAGAGAGAACACGAGAGAGAGAACACGAGAGAGAGAGAGATCAAACACATAGCTACTGGTACATACCCTCAGCCTCGAGGGTGAACTACTTCCTCCTCCTCATGGAGAGCGCCGGGATGATGAAGATGGCCACCGGTGATGGGTTCCCCCTTGGGCAGGGTGCCAGAATGGGCTCCCGAGAGGTTTTTTGGTGGCTACAGAGGCTTGCCACGGTGGAACTCCCGATCTATCTTCTTCGTGGATGTTTTTAGGGTACGTGGGACTATATAGGCAAAAGAAGTCAGTCGGGAGGTGCTCGAGGGGCCCACGAGACAAGGGGGCGCACCCAAGTAGGGGGGGCACGCCCTCCTATCTCCTAGCCTCCTGGAGGCTCTTCTGACGTGAACTCCAAGTCTCCTGGATGATATTCTTCCAAAAAATCACGCTGCCGAAGGTTTCGTTCCGCTTGGACTCCGTTTGATATTCCTTTTGTTCGAAATACTGAAACAGGCAATAAAACAGCAATATGGGCTGGGCCTCCGGTTAATAGGTTAGTCCCAAAAGTAATATAAAAGTGTATAACAAAGCCCATAATCATTCAAAACAGATAATAAAATAGCATGAATGCTTCATAAATTATAGATACATTGGAGACGTATCAGCATCCCCAAGCTTAATTCCTACTCGTCCTCGAGTAGGTAAATGATAAAAGAAAGAGTTTATGAACTGTGAATGCTAGAAGGTGCACAAGTTTGATCAATGATAATTTCAATCACCTTTCTAGCATGATTATATGTCATAACAGTAGTTCATCTCATAAAACTTCTCAAGATCAAGTAACAAGCTATTCACATGTTAAAGCATAGACCATAAACTTTCTGGAAAACTAGCAAACTTCATTCTTAGTCATCAAACAATTGCAATTCATCTTATTTTCAGGAATAGCAAACCCCACATACTCAACTATCATATAGTCTTCTACAATTGCTAACACGCACGCAATACTTGTGGTTATGAAGTTTTAATCAGACACAGAGAAAGATAGGGGCTTATAATGTTGCCTCCAAACGTATTCACCTTTGGGTGATGTCAACAATAATAGTTCATGCTAACGTACATCCAATTGGATATATATATATATATATATATATATATATATATATATATATATATATATATATATATATCAGGATCACCCTAACACAAAGTGCTTGCCAAAGGATAAAATGAAAAAGGGAAAGGTGAAGATCACCTTGACTATTGCATAAGGTAAAAGACATAAAGTAAAAGATAGGCCCTTCGCAGAGGGAAGCAGAGGTTGTCATGCGCTTTTAGGGTTGGATACACAAAATCCTAATGCGAAAGAACGTCACTTTATATTGCCCCTTGTATATGGACCTTTATTATGTAGTCCGTCGCTTTTATTGCTTCCATAACAAGATCATACAAAGCTTATTTTCTTCACACTAATAAGTCATGCATATTTAGAGAGAAATTTTTATTGCTTGCACCGATGACAAATTACTTGAAGGATCTTACTCAATCCATAGGTAGGTATGGTGGACTCTCATGGAAAAACTAGGTTTAAGGATATTTGGAAGCACAAGTAGTATCTCTACTTGGTGCAAGTAATTTTGGCTAGCATGAGGGGGAAATGCAAGCTCAACATGTTTGAATGATCCATGACAATATACTTTAACTGAGATGTGAGAAAACATAACCCATTACATTGTCTTCCTTGTCCAACATCAACTCTTTATCATGTCATACTTAATGAGTGCTCACAATTATAAAAGATATCTAGGATAGTATATTTATATGTGGAATCTCTCTTCCTTAAATATTCTTTCATGAATTGTTCAAATGACCAATACAATGCTTGCTATCTGTCAATAAATTTACAACCTCTACTTCTTAGATGTGAAGTCATTACTCCCCATGAGATAAGCAAATGAAACATATATAATTTTCAGATTTATGACAATCAACTCATTCAACCATTTACTCACAGGATATAAGTGAAGGGCACGAGTAAATGACAAACTACTCCAAAAAGATATAAGTGAAGATCAATGAGTAGCAAAATAATTATGTAACTATATGAAGACTCTCTCTCATTTAAGAATTTCAGATCTTAAGTACTTTATTCAAACAGCAAGCAAAGCAAAATAAAATGACATTGCAAGGATAGCACAACTCATGTGAGGAAGCAAAAACTTACACTACTGGAATCAGCTACTTTGCCATCAGCCAGATCTTTACCGTCCGATAGCGGACGGCAAAGAAGCTCTTTGCCATCAGCCACAGAAAAGCCGATGGCAAAGAAACGGTGGACGACAAAGAAGATCTTTGCCATGCGCCATTTCTTTGCCGTCCGCCAGCTGACGGCAAATAATCTTTGTCGTCCGCCAGCTGACGGCAAAGAGGGAGGTGGCCCCCGCCCACCCGCCCGTTTAAAAAAAACATAACTCCCCACCTCTTTGCCGTCCGCTAGCTAACGGCAAAGAGAGAAAACGGCGGACGGCAAAGAAATGGCGGACGGCAAAGAGCCGAGTAACTAATGGACGCCACCCCCCGCCCGTTACTCTCTCTTCTCTTCCTCTCTTCCTCTCTCCTCCCCGACGCCCCGCCCTAGCTAGCTAGATCCACCGCCGCCCCCGCCGCCCGGCGCCGCCCCCGGCCTTGCCGCCCGGCGCCACCCCTGCCTCCACACCCTTGGCCCGTCGGCCCACCACCCCTCCGCCCCCACCACACCCGCCGACGCCCCACCACCCCTCTGCCTCCCGCCGCCCCTGCCCCGCCGCCCGGCGTCGCCCCTTTCGCCCGGCGCAGCCCCCGCCCCCGCACCCTTGGCCCGTCGCCCCACCACCCCTCCGCCCCCACCCACCGACGCCCCGTCGCCCCGCCACTCGCCGCCCGGCGCGGCCCCCGCCGCCTGGCGCCGCCGCCCGGTGCCCCCCCCCCCCCCGCCGACCATCCCATTGCTCCGGTGAGGGACTACTACTTTTTTTTCTTCTATTTTTTCATTTTTTTGCTGTTTAATTGTTAGTGCTAGATTGTGTTAGTGTTAGTGTTAGAAAAGAATTAGAAGTAGTAGAAGTAGAAGTAGTAGAAAGATGAAAAAAGAGGAAGAAGAAAAGAAGTAGAAGAAATAGAAGAAGAAGAAAAGAAGAAACGAAAAGAAGTAAAAAAGTAGAAAAAAGATGAAAGAAGAAGAAGAAGAAAGGAAAGAAGAAGAAAGGAAATAAGAAGAAGAAGAGAAAGAAAGAAGAAGAAGGATAGAAGGAAATACCCCGACCCCCTGACCCCGACACCACACCTCGACCCCCTGACCCACCTGACCCCGACACCCCGACCCCTTGACCCCTGACCCCGACACCCCGACCCCGACACCACACCCCGACCCCGACACGACACCCAGACACGCCGACAACCGACGCCCCGAGGCCGACGGGTTCTTATATTTGTGAATTATTAGTTAGGTCATATATTTTTCGATTTTGTTATGAAAACATCATATATAATTGTGTTGATCGGGTTGATTTAAATGTGTAGTTGTTTCACCGCTGCGAGGTTTGGTGTTCAACGACCTCGCCATGCGTTTGACGAGCTCTGCCCCTTCGTTCGTGGGTGAGCACAAATGGCATGTCCTCCTCCCCCATTAATTATTTGCTCTGTTCTGGTGTTCGTGCCGATGAAATTTGATAGCTAGCTATATATGTGTCTTGAATCATCAGTATGTGTAACCAATATGTGTCTCCCGTTCGAAAGCGTCATAGTTATAAATATGCATGCATTTGCATATTTATAACCTTGATTCTTCCGAATTGTCCAACGCTATCCATGGACAGCCCGAGTATGTGTGAATTGGGTTCATATTCCCATATGCTTTGCTCCGGATCCGACGCATAAATTTCGTCAGTGCCTCCCTTGTTGTTCTCCGGGTACACATCCTCTCTATTTATTGTAGAGACGTGTATCAGGAGAACAGCGGGGAGGTGCGGCCGAAATTTTGCGTCGGATCCGGAGCATAGCATGGGAAAATGAACCCAATCTACACATACTCGGGTGGGATTAGGACCTATCATTACCTATTAGAGTGTAGGTTGCATGGGCGTAATAAAATTGACAAAGTAGATCAACTGATGAATATATACATGGTGAATTATATATATAATTGTTATGTGTCAAGTAGCTCTGAAAGTCAAGATGAGTGATCGTGCGTGGATGTATACCGGTCACGCTGGTCAGAACAAATGGAACGCTGAATGGTTCACAAAAACCAAGGGGTTTGTGCAAGCCGCATTTGCAAATGGCCAGAGGAAAAACTGGTGCCCCTGTTTCCGGTGCGGCAATTGAGAAAAGAGGACAAATGCTGAAATGGGCAAACACCTGCAGAAGAATGGTTTTACGCCCGATTATACGGTGTGGACATTTCATGGTGAGTCTGCCCCACGTGACCGAGCTGAGGTGGATCGTCCTCGCACCGACGAGCATGGTACCGGGATGGAAAACATGGCGCAAGACTATGATGATGCTCAGGATTCGGACGAGGAGATGGAGGAATCTGCAAAGGCCTTCAATGAAATGTTGGAGTCTTCAAAACGTCCACTCCAAGAGCACACTGAGCTTTGTTAGTTGGATGCCATCTCACAAGTAATGGCTCTGAAGGCTCAGTTCAACTTGGGCAGAGAATGCTACGATGCAATTATGACAGTATTTGGACGCTTTCTACCCAAAGGCCATGTAATGCCTGCAAACCTGTACCAGTTGGACAAAATCCTCCGTGCACTGAAGATGCCCTATGAGAAGATACATGCCTGTGAGAAAGGATGTGCCTTATTTAGGCTTGACTATGCGGACTTGAACTATTGTCCCATTTGCAAGTCTTCCAGGTATATTGTGGTAGACAACGGTATGGGTGCGAAGACACAGACCAAAATCCCCGTTAGTGTTCTTCGGTATATGCCAATCGTACCAAGACTTCAACGTCTTTTCATGGTCGAAGAGACGGCCAGACAGATGACATGGCACAAAACAGGCAAAAGAACCGAACTAGATGCAGATGGGAATCTGATGATGGTACACACATCGGATGGTGCTGCGTGGAAAAAGTTTGATGAATTACATGCTGACAAAGCGGCAGATACGAGGCATCCTCGAGTCGGCATCAACACGGATGGGTTTAGTGTGTTTGGTATGACGGCAGCCCAATACAGTTGTTGTCCCGTATTTCTCTTTCCACTCAATCTCCCCCCTGGACAGATTATGCAAAGAAAGAACATTTTCCTGACGTTGATAATTCCAGGGCCCAACTATCCAAAGAAAAATATGAATGTGTACATGCAGCCGCTTAAGGACGAATTGCAAGAAGCCTGGGATAATGGGTTCAAGACATACGACGCCTATAGCAAACGAAACTTCATAATGCGTGTCTGGTACATGTACTCGACGCATGACTTGCCGGCGTATGCGCTATTCATTGGTTGGTGTGTGCATGGAAGGTTCCCGTGCCCCACATGCAAGGGAGCTCTTGAGTTTTGTTGGCTTCAGGTTGGTCGCAAGTTTTCTTGCTTCGACATGCATAGACAGTTCCTGGATCCTCGCCATAAGTTCAAGAAAGACAAGAAGAACTTCATCAGAGGTAGAGTTGTAAAATACTCTGCACCACATGCGTTGACAGGCCAACAGACCCTGGATCAGTTAAACGCTCTCGAGCCAGATCCAGAGTGTCCAGGGTACTTCAAGGGGTATAATTCTGAGCACGCCTGGACTCACAAAACATGCTTATGGGATCTGCCTTACTTCAAAGACCTCCTTTGCCCACACAACATCGACGTGATGCACACTGAGAAGAATATCGCCGAGGCACTTTTTGGTACATTGTTCGGCATAGATGGGAAGTCAAAGGATAATACTAAGGCTAGAGTCGATCTGGAGGCGCTATGTGATAGGCCGTTACAAAACATGAAAGAACCGAAAGGAAAGCAGAACTGGACGAAGCCAAAGGCATGGTTCAATCTTGGAAGGCCAGCTATGAGGGAAATTATCTTGTGGGTGAAAATGCAGTTGATGTTCCCCGATGGGTATGCAGCGAATCTAAAGAGGGGAGCGAGTCTTGATAAATTGAAGATATTTGGTCTCAAGAGTCATGATTGGCACATATGGATTGAGCGGGTAATGCCGGTGATGTTGCGTGGCTTCATCCCTGAGGATGAATGGCTAGTACTGGCAGAACTCAGCTATTTCTTCCGTGTTCTTTGTGCGAAAGAACTATCGCCTGGCGTGCTAGAAGAAATGGAAGAGTTGGCGCCGGAGTTGATCTGCAAGTTAGAGAAGATCTTTCCACCGGGCTTCTTTAATCCAATGCAGCATTTGATTTTGCATCTCCCGACCGAGGCAAGATTGGGGGGGCCCGTGCAAAATCGTTGGTGCTACCCAACTGAGAGGATGCAGAAGACGCTTCGAGAAAAATGTAAAAATAAACGTAGAATTGAAGCGTCGATGGCTGAGGCATTCATCACTAAGGAGGCGGCAAACTTCGTGACAGCACACTACGAAACCAAAAATCATCATTTGCATAATCCGAAGCCTCGGTACAATGCTGACGAGCCTAAAAAGGGTGGATCCAACCTCAACCTATTCAAAGGGAATCTCGCACCAGCCAGTGTTTCAAATCCAGTATCTTTGGATAACGAAGAATGGCGGACCATTTCGTTGTATATCTTCAACAACCTGATAGAAGTGCGGCCGTACATCGAGTAAGTTCTCAGTACATTGTTTCGCAACTTCTATTTCCTTTGAACTGCTCTTATTCCTGGATATTTCATACAGTCAATACGTCGCCCTATTCTCGTATGGAGCGGTGATCCAAAAGGATTCCGTCGAAGAGTATGAGCTTCTCGCAAAGCAAGGAGGCGGCTATCCCGGTTTCATCTCTTGGTTCAAACAAACGGTAAATTCTATTAGACAATTTCATTTCATTCGCTAATTTGTGCGTAATGCAACAATCCTTTCATATTAAACTTGTAGGCTAATTCAGAGTCTATGGACGCCGAATTGAGACAAGTCGCTAATGGTTTTGACTATAAGGTCCGTTCATTTGACAAATACGACATCAACGGGTATCGCTTTCGTACCTATGGCAAAGAGCTATCTATGGCCGACCGAAAGTCTACAAATTGTTGTGTATCTGCTATCGGCGAAGGAGGTACCGAGTATTATGGGAGAGTTGAAGCAATTTATGAACTTCTATTCTATGGTGAAAACCCACCGAATGTCGTAGTCTTCAAATGTTATTGGTTTCAGCCGAAGGAGACTAGAAGGACTCATGAACATATAGGGCTAGTTGAAATCAACCAAAGCACCCATTTAGATGTTCCTGATGTCTATATTACGGCTCAACAGGCGACCCAAGTATTCTATCTACCGTGGGCCTGCCAAACTAATCCAAATCTGAAAGGTTGGGATGTCGTTTATGAAGTGCCGCCACGTGCTAGACTATCTCCCCCAAAGGAAGAGGATTATGAACCTCACATTAACCCAGACACATATGAAGGAGAATTCTTCCAAGAGACACGTCTTTCCAAAAAGCGTTTCAAGAACCGGTATACTTCACCCCAAAACATTGAAGTAGACAGCGACAGTGAATCCCACATCACCCCAGAGGAGGAACAAGAAGAGCCGGAACAAGAAGAGGTTACTGCTGCGGATGACCTGTCAATGCTTGACCGATTACGTAAAGGTGGCCTTCCACATGTTGATGCCACTGAACCCTATGAGCCCGTCATTGATTATAGTGATGATGATGATTATGCATTTATTGATGATACTGATCGAGATTATTAGTAGTGTCAGGTATTCAATTTTTTTATGTTGTACTTGATGATGATACACTTAAGTGATATACATATTATTATTCATGTCGGTATTTTTTTTATGTTGTACTAATTTCGTTTACTCTTTGTCATGGCAGGTGTTGAAAGATGGAAGGGGAGCCGACTGAGGCCAAGGACAAACGTGCCCAAATTGAAGGTGTGCCACACCATCAAGGTAGCTCCAGCTTATATCAGTTCGGGCGGAATTGGGTATGTGGTTTGCTTCATGATTAATGCAATTCATTCATCATGCTAGCTTGAGCCCTTTAATTACTAATTTACTTTGTTTCTCTTTCAGGCATGCTACAATAAGACGGATAAGGTGCCAGAGGGGTACGACCTGTATGCCATGGCCCACACTGCCTCTTACAAGCAAGTCAAGGGGAAGGCGAGGAAAGGGGAGGAGTTTAACCCGAGCCAGATTCCCATTGATCCAGAGCAGGTGATGATATCTAGTGGCGGGAGGTCCCGTGGCTCCATAGCCATTGATCCAGAGATTGCTCCTGAGACCACGGTGAGTTTAATTTGAATGGACGTTACTTGCTAGTCTTAACATTTGAGTGTCATCATGCTAACGAAACATTGGAAATGATCTTTGGTGCAGCGTAACTCCACACAAGCATCACACGATCCTTCTCCAGCTACTGGCACGAGCCAGCCCGCTCCTACACCTCCATGATCAAGGTAAGTTTCTCTAGTTTTTTGCTTAACAAATGCATAAAGACCTAGACTTAGCTTTATTTCCTCCAATATGCTTACCTTAATGACCTAGAGTTAGCTTCTTTTCCTCCAAAATGACTTAAAAAGCTTACCGACCTCCAAAACCAGCCATTTTACCTAAGTTAGCTCTAAAACGATCTATACTTAGCTTTGTTTCCTCCAAAATGACCTAAGTTAGTTATAATATGCTTAGTTGGCTTACTTATGTAAAAAACGGCATAATTAGCTTAGTTAGCTCATAAAAGATCCATTTTACCTACGTTAGCTCTAAAATGATGCATTTTACCTAAGTTAGCTCATAAACGATCCATTTCACCTAAGTTACCTCACAAACGATGGCGTGCTTCTTCTTCTAGTCTTCTTCTTCTAGTCACCTTTTCCTAACTTTCTTATTTGCCATTTTGCAGATTTCATTCACTTTTCGGAAGCTAGCTTGCTATGATGGAGTGCTTGTTTTTATTTCATTCTCTTCTAGTATTCTTCTAGCTTGCTACGATGGAACTTGCTATCTTGATGAAACTTTGCATTGTAATATGTATGTGCAACTTCCTAATGGTTGTAACTTATGTGTATGTGCAACTTCCTAATGGTTGCAACTTGCTATATATGAATGGATGGAACTATATATGTATGTACAATGAAACTTATATGCTGTTAAATAGCCCTGTGAAATATATCTATATATGTCATATATATTTGCGGTGAAAATTGTTGGATGAAAAAAAACAGAAAAAGAGCCAATATGCAGGCTCTTTGTCGTCCGCCACCGACGGCAATGGCCTCTTTGCCAACAGCCACGGACGGCAAATGAGGCACGTGGCAGCCAACTGTGCTTCCTGGGAGCTGACCCATTTAGTCAGTTTGCCTACAGTGGCAGACGGCAAAGGCAGGAAGAATTTTGCCGTCAGCGGTAGACGGCAAAGTCCCGCCGTTAGCCACCTAACGGACTAACAGCGTATTTTTTGTCGTCTGTGTTCTTTGCCGTCCGCTGCTGATGGCAAAGGACCCTTTGCCGTCAGCCACCAAAAGCGGACGACAACGTAGCTCTTTACCGGACCTTTCTTTGCCGTCCACGTTTGCCGTCCGTGGCGGACGGCAAAGACCTTTGCCGTCCGACATTCATGCCTTTGCTGTCCGCCGTGGCAGACGACAAAGTAGCTGATTCCTGTAGTGACTTGTCAAGAATTGGCTGCACCTCTGCCCTTCGTGGCTTTCTCACACTAAGAGGGAGACCCAAATATTGGCATGGGAAACAACCTTGAACTCCTCCGAAAACAACCAAATGACTTGCAGTGTCATAACCAGTGCAAGATATAGGGTACGCCACGGTATTCTCACTGCTTGCGCAGAGCCCAGATGCATCCCCAAAAGCCCGCAGAATGGCATGGACATCAGCAAAATCTTGGGGGACTATGTTAATAAACAGAATCGTGTCGTTGGCATAGAAGATTGATCGAAGCCTAGCCACCCTTAAGGTTAATGGTGTCAGAATTGCCCTCTCAGTGGCCATAGATAACATCCGTTGCAAGGGCTCCATCGCAATAATAAACAACAATGGGGTTATTGAATCGCCCTATCGCAGACCCCGTCGATGAATAGAAGGGCTCATGGAGACCCATTTAGCATAACCCAAGAGGAAGAGGAGGCAAGAATGATTGAGATCATGTCCTGTCAACGCTGACCAAAGCCTATTGCCTCCAAAACCTCCAACAAGAATCCCCAACAAACTGAATCGAAAGCTTTCACCACATCAAGTTTCAAAAACACCAGAGGAGATTTCCTAGAGTGAGCAGCCTTGATCACATTCTTTTATATATATAAAATTATCCTGGATCGATCTGCCCCTAATGAAAGCACTATGGTTGTTAGACACAGGCCTGTGGATCTCACAAGCCAGCTGAGCAGCCAGCATTTTACTCAGAATATTGGGCACACTTTGCATCAAGCTTATAGGGCGGTAATTGCTACCTCTTGAGCTTGCGTTGGTTTTTCCCTTGAAGAGGAAAGGGTGATCCAGCAATGTAGAGTAAGTATTTCCCTCAGTTTGAGAACCAAGGTATCAGTCCAGTAGGAGACAACGCACAAGTCACCGAATACCTGCACAAACAATCAACAACTTGCACCCAACGCGATAAAAGGGTTGTCAATCCCTTCATGGTTACTTGCAAAAGTGAGATCTGATAGAGACGGATAAACGGTAAAGTGAATATTTTTGGTATTTTTGGTTTATAAATCAGAAAGTAAAAGATTGCAAAATAATAGATCAGAAACTAGTATGATGGAAAAGAGACCCGGGGTCCATAGGTTTCACTAGTGGCTTCTCTCAAGATAGCAAATATTACGGTGGGTGAACAAATTACTGCCGAGCAATTGATAGAGGAGCGCATAATTATGATGATATCTAAGGCAATGATCATGAACATAGGCATCATGTCCGTGTCAAGTAGACCGAAACGATTCTACATCTACTACTATTACTCCATACATCAACCGCTATCCAGCATGCATCTAGAGTATTAAGTTCATAAAGAATGGAGTAACGCATTAAGTAAGATGTCATGATGTAGAGGAATTAACTCAAGCAATATGATGAAAACCCCATCTTTTTATCCCCGATGGCAGCAATACAATATGTGCCTTGCTACCCTTACTATCACTGGGAAAGGACACCACAAGATTGAACCCAAAGCTAAGCACTTCTCCCAATGCAAGAAAAACCAATCTAGTAGGCCAAACTAAACCGATAATTCGAAGAGAATTGCAAAGATATCAAATCATGCATATAAGAATTCAGAGAAAAATCAAATAATATTCATAGATAATCTGATCATAAATCCACAATTATCGGATCACGACAAACACACCAAAAAAGAATATTACATTGAATAGATCTCCAAGAACATCGAGGAGAACATGGTATCGAGAATCAAAGAGAGAGAAGAAGCCATCTAGTGACTGGCTATGGACCCGTAGGTCTGTGGTAAACTAATCACACATCATCGGAGAGGCAATGGTGTTGATGTAGAAGCCCTCTATGATCAAATCCCCCTCTGGCAGGAAGCCGAAAAAGGTTCCTAGATGGGATCTCAAGGGTACAGAAGGTTGTGGCGGTGGAAAAGTGGTTTCGTGGCTGCCCTGGATGTTTTCGGGGTATAAGAGTATACATAGGCGAAGGAACTAGGTCGAGACCCACGAGGGGCCCACGAGGTAGGGGGCGCACCCTACCCCATGGGCGCACCCTCCACCCTCGTGGCCGCCTCTTTGCGTCTCCGACTTCATCTCCAAGTCTTGTGGTTTGCTTCTGGTCCAAGAAAGATCATCGCGAAAGTTTCATTCCGTTTGGACTCTGTTTGGTATTCCTTTTCTGCGAAACTCTGAAATAGGTAAAAAGACATAAACTGGCACTAGGCTCTTGGTTAATAGGCTAGTCCCACAAATAATATAAAATTGCATATTAATGCATATAATACATCCAAAACAGATAATACAATAGCATGGAACAATAAAAAATTATAGATACGTTGGAGACGTATCCGTAATCACTTGCATTTTGAGCACTGTCTCGTTTTGGCAGAAGAACTATGTTGGTCGTATTTATAGTATTCCAATTTGGGGCTCGAAGGGAGTGCACGCAATTCACGACAGCACGGAGATCCCCCTTGATAACCGGCCAACATATTCTTACTGCCAACAATTCCGCCACACTAAATTCCATCTTCACATCTGTACACTCCGAGTTTCCCATGCCTGACCTTGGTGATATACATCACTTTGTTGGTGTTAATGTCATCCTCTCTCCCACCAGCTTGTTTCTACCCCAATAGCAGTACACACTCGAGATATTGGACCGCTCCAACATAGGAAGTTTAAGCAATTCACGGCCTGCAGAATTCATCGACACCTCTCACCCCAACCATGTTTGTCTCCTCGAAAAGTCGTTGTACGGGTTGAACCAAGCTCCTCGCACTTGGTTCTTGCGGTTCAAATCCTTCATTCTTTCTTTAGGGTTTATTTCTTCCAAATGTAACATGTCCCTCTTTATTCATCGACATGGCTCCATTGCATATCTCCTACTCTATGTAGATGACATTATTCTTACTGCCAGCAGTTCCACCACACTAAATTCCATCATCACATCTCTACACTTCGAGTTTGCCATGCCTGACCATGGTGATATACATCACTTTCTCTGTGTTGTAGGGAAACGTAGCATGCAATTTCAAAATTTTCCTACGTGAAAGTGAAACTATCCCTAAGTGGTTTTGGTAATTCCTAACAACATATAGCTCATTGAGCTAACACTATTTCAAGATAAATTTTTCAGGAAAAGCTCAATGAATGGCATGGCATGGATGAGAAAAGTGGACCCCTCAAAATGCTAAGGATAAAAGGATTGGCTCGAGCTCAAAGCTCATGACTCTACATTTTATATTTTAGTGATCCAAGATCACATTGAGTCTATAGGAAAAGCCAATACAATCAAGGAGGGATGAGGTGTTGCTTAATGAGGTTCTTGCTCAAAGTGCTTAGTGATATGCTCCAAAACCCTCAACTACTTTCTCACATCCACATATGACCTAAACCAAAAGTCAAACTCGGTCCCACCGATTCTTTCTATCTGGCGCCACCGAGTTCAGATGTCATAGCCACTGCCACAAACCCTAGGCAAAATCGGTCTCACCGATACGGATCTCGGTCTCACCGAGATGGGATTGTAATCTCTCTGTTTCCCTTCGTAACGTTTCGGTACCACCAAGATGAGCGATCGGTCCCACCGAGATTGCAATGAAAACTCTTAGTTTCCTTTTTGTAACATTTCGGTCTCACCGAAATGAGCGAACCGGTCCCACCGATTTTACCTGACCAACTCTCTGGTTAGCTTATTACCAAAATAGGTCCCACCGAGTTTGTGTAATCGGTCTCACCGAGATTATGTTATGCCCTAACCCTAACCATATGGGTCCTACCGAGTGGCATGTCGGTCCCACCGAAAATCCTAACGGTCACTAGATTTGCTGAATCGGTCCGACAGAGTTTCTTAATTCGGTCCCACCGAGATTGGCAAGTTGTGTGTAACGGTTAGTTTTTGTGTGGAGGCTATATATACCCCTCCACCTCCTCTTCATTCATGGAGAGAGCCATCAGAATGAACCTACACTTCCAACTTACATTTTCTGAGAGAGAACAACCTCCTCATGTGTTGAGACCAAGATATTCCATTCCTACCATATGAATCTTGATCTCTAGCCTTCCCCAAGTTGCTTTCCACTCAAATCTTCTTTCCACCAAATCAAAATCCTCTGAGAGAGTTGAGTGTTGGGGAGACTATCATTTGAAGCACAAGAGCAAGGAGTTAATCATCAACACACAATTTGTTACTTCTTGGAGAGTGGTGTCTCCTAGAGTGGCTAGGTGTCACTTGGGAGCCTCCGACAAGATTGTGGAGTTGAACCAAGGAGTTTGTAAGGGCAAGGAGATCGCCTACTTCGTGAAGATCTACCGCTAGTGAGGCAAGTCCTTCGTGGGCGACGGCCATGGTGGGATATACAAGGTTGCTTCTTCATGGACCCTTCTTGGGTGGAGCCTGCCGTGGACTCGCGCAGCCGTTACCCTTCGTGGGTTGAAGTCTCCATCAACGTGGATGTACGATAGCACCACCTATCGGAACCATGACAAAAAACTTCCGTGTCTCCAATTGCGTTTGAACTCTCCAAACCCTTCCCTTTACATTCTTGCAAGTTGTATGCTTTACTTTCTGCTGCTCATATACTCTTTGCATGCTTGCTTGAATTGTGTTAAGATTGTTTGACTTGTGCTAAGTTAGCTAAAATCTTCCAAGAACTAAAATTGGTAAAAGCATAAGTTTTTATTTGGTCAAGTAGTCTAATCACCCCCCCTTCTAGACATACTTCCGATCCTACACTACGCTCACGCATGATCTATCTAGGAGATGCATAGCAACAAGAGGGGAGAGTGTGTCTACGAACCCTCATAGACCGAAAGCGGAAGCATTTGACAACGCGGTTGATGTAGTCAAACTTCTTCTAGCTCTGACCGATCAAGTACCGAACGTACGACACCTCCAAGTTCTACACACGTTTAGGTCGATGACGTTCCTCGCCCTCTTGATTTAGCAAGGTGTCGAGGAAGTAGATGAGTTCCTTCAGCACGACGATGTGGTGGTGATGATGGTGAAGTGATCCGTGCAGGGCTTCGCCTAAGCACTGCGACAATATGACCGGGGGTATAAACTGTGGAAGGAGACGCCGCACAGGGCTAACCATTGATCTTGTGTGTTGTAGGCGCCCCCATCCCCACATATATATAGGTTGGAGGGGAGGAGAGGCAGCAAGGGGCGCCCCAAATAGGCCGAATCCTACTTGGGGTCCTCCCCAATTCGGCCTCCCCCCTTTCTTATTTTGCCAGAAAAGAAAGGGAAGGGAGAAGAGAGAAAGGAGGGGGCGAACGCCCCTTGTTCCTTCTCCAATTCGGTCTCCTACCTAAGGGGGCGGGCGTGCCACTCCTTGTGGGCTGGTGTGCTCCCCTCTTATGGCCCATATGGCCCATATCTTCTCTCCGGGGGTTCCGGTAACCCCTCCGGTACTCCGATATGTACCCAGTACCTTCCGGAACACCTCCGGTGTCTGAATACTATCGTACTATATATCAATATTTACCTCTTGACCAATTCAAGACTCCTCGTCATGTCCGTGATCTCATCCGAGACTCCGAACAACATTCGGCCACAAAATCACATAACTCATATAATACAATATCGTAATCGAACGTTAAGCGTGAGGACCCTATGGGTTCGAGAACTATGTAGACGTGAGCAAGACACCTCTCCGGTCAATAACCAATAGCGGAACCTAGATGCTCATATTGGCTCCCACATATTCTACAAAGATCTTTATCGGTCGAACCGTTATAACAACATATGTTATTCCCTTTGTCATTGGTATGTTAGTTGCCCGAGATACGATCGTTGGTATCTTCATACCTAGTTCAATCTCGTTATCGGCAAGTCTCTTTACTCGTTCTGTAATACATCATCCTGCAACTAAGTCATTAGTCACTTTGCTTGCTAGGATTCTTATGATGTGTATTACCGAGATGGCCTAGAGATACCTCGCCGATACTCGGAGTGACAAATCCTAATCTCGATCTATGCCAACCCAACAAACACATTCGGAGATACCTGTAGAGCATCTTTATAATCACCCAGTTACTTGTGACATTTGATAGCACATAAGGCATTCCTCCAGTATTAGGGAGTTGCATAATCTCATAGTCGGAGGAATATGTATTTGACATGGAGAGAGCAATAGCAATAAAACTGAACGATCATAATGCTAAGGTAACGAATGGGTCTTGTCCATCACATCATTCTCCCAATGATGTGATCCCATTTATCAAATGACAACACATGTAAATGGTTAGGAAACTTAACCATCTTTGATCAACGAGCTAGTCTAGTAGAGGCTTACTTGGGACACAATATTTTGTCTATGTATCCACACATGTATCAAGTTTCCGGTTAATACAATTCTAGCATGAATAATAAACATTTATCATGAAATAAGGAAATATAAAATAACAACTTTATTATTGCCTCTAGGGCATATTTTCTTCTGGTGTTAATGTCATTCGCTCTCCCAGCGGCTTGTTTGTATCCCAACAGTAGTACGCACTCGAGATATTGGACCGCACCAACATGGTTCGTTGCAACCAGATTCCAACTCCCATGGATAATAAATCCAAACTCTCCTCCACAGATGGCGATCCCCTATCAGATCCTACTCTTTATCGGAGTCCTACGAGTGCCCTACATTATCTTACCATCACTCGACCCGACATATCATATGTTGTCCAATTGGCTTGCCTATTTATGCATGACCCTCGTACCTCCCATCTATAGCTCGTCAAAAGAATCCTACGCTATATCAAGGGCACCTCGCACTTTGGGTTTCAACTCTACAAGCCCACATCCTCTGATCTCGTGGCCTATTCTGACACTGATTGGGCCGGATGCCCTGACACCAGGAAGTCCACATCTTGTTTTTGTGTTTTTCTTGTGTCTAGACTCATCTCATGGTCCTCAAAAAGACAGCCCACTGTATCACGATCGAGCGCAGAAGCAGAATACAGGCATGTCACGAATTGCCTTGCAGAAACTGTGGTTGCGCCAACTACTTCAGGAACTCCATCGCCCTCTAGCGCGGGCCACCATTGTCTACTGTGATAATATCAGCGCCACCTACCTCTCCTCTGTAAGGGCATATTTATCCCTAAGGTGTTTTGGTGATTGATGATAATGATTTTGCAGACTAATCGTGTGCATTGAGTTTTTCAGAGATTCATCCTTTGGCAAAAGACGATTCCCTCCCCTCGGAGTGTTATTCAAGACGGTGCAACTCTTTCGGTTCTATGTTGGTGGACTAGTTTCGTAGGAGTCACCGTTCTATCAAGAGGGGGTCCAAAGGCTCGGGTGCAATCAACACGTACACATCCTTGTCACACCCTCTGAGCCTTTCCACTTAAATGGAGAGCTCATTCCCCTTCTTTTGAGCATGGTTTGGTCCCAGCGGCAGTACCGAGGGCCACAGCGGTAGTACCGCCCGAGGGTTACAAGCGGTAGTACCTCTCCACAGCGGTAGTACCGCTTGAAGCCTTCCGCCGTAGTACCGTCGCGACTCCGTGCTCCTACCGCCTCTACTCGAGGGTTCTTTTCTCGTGTCGGGTTTTGGGCACTAGTTGCGGTAGTACCGCTCTTAAGCGGTAGTACGGCCCCGACCTCCATGGTAGTACCGCTCTGGGTCCAGATCCTTCGCTCCCCTCTTCTGCGCGGCAGTACCACAAGGTGGGACCCAGCGGTACTACCGCCCACCCCAGCGGTACTACCGCTCTCTGCGGGGCTGCTTCTGGGGGTAACAATTGGATTGTTCCCCCCAGTATATAAGGGGTCTTCTTCGCCAAAGTTGACTTACCTCTTCCCCCAAAAGCTCCATTGTTGCTCCAAGCTCCATTTTCACCCGATCTCTCTCCCTAGCCAATCAAAATTGTTGATTTGCTCGAGATTGGTTGAGAAGGCCCCGATCTACACTTCCACCAAGAGAAATTTGATTCCCCCACTAATCCCTAGCCGATCTTGTTACTCTTGGGTGTTTGAGCACCCTAGATGGTTGAGGTCACCGCGGAGCCATAGTCCATTGCGGTGAAGCTTCGTGGTGTCATTGGGATCCTCCAATTAAGTTGTGGAGATAGCCCCAACCTTGTTTGTAAAGGTTTGGTCGCCGCCTTCAAGGGCACCAATAGTGGAATCACGACATCTCGCATTGTGTGAGGGCGTGAGGAGAATACGGTGGCCCTAGTGGCTTCTTGGGGAGCATTGTGCCTCCACACCGCTCTAACGGAGACGTACTTCCCCTCAAAAGGAAGGAACTTCGGTAACACATCCTCGTCTCCATCGGCTCCACTCTTGGTTATCTCGTGCCTTTACTTGTGCAAGCTTATTTGTGTTGTACACTACAAAAAAATACACTTTCGTGATGATACGTGTTTGTCACAGTAGGTCGCGTTTTTTGTCATGCATGTACATCCATGACAAATTTATGATAGAATCAAGATAGTCATACTTGTGCTATCGTAGAAGTGTTCCATGACATTACCAAAATTATCATCACAGAAGTGTCCACTTCCATGACGATAAATCATGTGTCACAGAAGTGCATTTGTCAAGGGTGACCGACACGTGGCATGCACCGTAACGGAACGCCTTTAAGCTATCAGGTCGGGTTTTGGATCCGATAACCCGTTAACAGCCCCGACCAATGGGGATTTTCCACGTGTAAAATCATCATTGGCTGGAGGAAACACGTGTCTGCTCATCGTTGGGACAGATGTCATCCACTCATTGGACGGAAGGCGCCTATGATACGTCGACACATGGCACGACCCAACAGAGACCCATTCCTGTGAAAAGGCCGGCCCGTTTTACTTGGTCAAAATGTGGCGGGCCGGCCCATGGAAAGCCTGTTAACAGCCTGTTCGCATATAGCCCATTTACAGCCCGCTAACCCAAGGCCCGTTATGCCCTATCCGAATTAGGCCCAATAGCGTCATCTGGGCCACCCAATATGATTCTAGCCCATTTTCACTTCTGGCCCATGTATGGCCCATGATGTCTTTCAGCCCATATGAGGCCCTATGTAACTCTTGGCCTATTAACGGCCTGTGGTGAAACTGGCCTGTAATGAACAGTGTATCACTTTACACCCATTAACGACCCGTGGTGAAACTGGCCTGTAATGAACAATGTATCACTTTATACCCATTAACGGCCCGTTATTCTGCCGGGCCATTTCCAGCCCATGTTATCTTTCGACCTTCTCTGAGCCCATTTATTCTTGGGCTCATTTCCAGCATTCGTTTACTTACGGCCCGTTACTGTCATTTTCTGCTTGTGGGCCAAATTCAGCCCGTGGTTACAGTCGGCCCGTTTGTGGTCCGTTAATACGTTGGGCCGTTTTCATAGCGTCATGAAATACGGCCTATTAGATGGCCCGTTATGGTCGGCCCATGAACGGACGATTCCAACTCTAGCCCGTTTACGGCCATAATGCGGCCTGTTATTGGCCCATGTTATCATACTGCCCGTATAAGGCCCATTGATGATACGGCCCGTAGAAAGCCCATTGTTTCTACGGCCCTTAGAAGGCCCATTGTTTCTACGGCCCGTAGAAGGCCCACTGTTTCTACGGCCCGTAGGAGGCCCAGTGTCACTACAGTAAATATTAGCCCATGGTTATTGTAGCCTAGTTTTAAAAAATAGGTTATTGCAGCCACTAGCAAACCGCGGAAAAAGAACTGCAATGACTACAAGCAAACAAATAAACAAGACAACAAGGAAATAAATAAGCAAGCAACTTACGCTAGGCTATCACGGCTATCACATATTACATCCACTGGGCATCAAAGTTCGCCACCAGTGCAAATAAACGCGCCGACAAAAGAATATACAAAACTGAGAGCACTTCAGAAGGCACTAGGCCTGGCCAGGAAGGGCCCCCCAAACAGCTGAAGAAGCTGAGTAGACCTCAGTTGTGTCAACGATAGATGCATCAACACTAGATTTAAGGCTTGATGGTGCGCACGGCAGTCCTCTGACATCTTCATTGCATCTTTGACTTCAAGTCGGAGCTGAGCTGAAGCAAGCCTTTCCGCTTTAAGTTGAGACTGAAGAAGTCGAACTGATTGAGGCAGCGACTGCACAGAGGTTGTCTCACACCTGCTGGTGAGTAGCTTCAACTCACTGTCTTCATCAAGACAGGACCTTGGGGTCATCTCGCTGTCCACAAGATGGTTTGGCTCACTATCTTCCCTAAAGTTCTGCCTGGCGTAAGAGATACGACTCTGAAAGAGAAACAAGGAGACACGTAACAGGTTTCACAATTATATAAGCAAATAAATGGATCTGTTCTGCATAAGGAACATGTTTTTACAACTACAATTTGAAACTGGTAGTTGTTGCAAACATCCAATCAGATGTAAACAGCAAAGCAAACAGCAGTGGAGGAAATGATGCCTATCCAAATCTATACTAGAACAAAGTTTGAAGGCTTGAGAAGGATGAACTTACATTACATGTTAACACGGGCTGGACAAAGCCCTTCTCCATGTTGATGGAAGGATAATTCAATAAATTCCCCAAAGAAAATTCTTTATAAGCGTTGCCATTATTCTACATTTTGCAAAGAGTAAATATAGATCAAATAATATTGGAAGAAACAGAGGATAATGAAGCTCAGGTGCAGACTGATGATACATAATCAAATAGCAATTAATTAAGTACAGCGTTACAAGGCAAAAGGGAGAGAGGTACTGACGAGAGCAATGCAGAGCCCATTATTGTTTTGAGATCGTATGATCCTTTGAGCAAGGAGATTCATCTGAAATTAGTTTTCATACAAGAGAGAAGGTAAGGCACAAGCAGAAATTTAGGAGTTCAAATTTTGAATTGATATCATAGACAGTACCTGACGCTGGGCTCCCAGCAGTTCTAATAGGGGTTTGGCCACTGGAGTAGGGGTAAAGTGTGGTACAGTTGGGCCTGTGTTTTCTGTGGCTGCTGATCTATCTGATTTAACAGGTATCACTACCTTTTCCAAATACCTAGTTTGTACTCCTTGAGGATCTGCACTCACCCTCTTCCTTTTGGACATCTATTACGAAAGAACAACATTTGACTGGAAAAACATAGTGTGACGACACATGGAATAGGTACAGAAAATGGATAGGTATGGCATATAATCATATATGATGCTTAAACTAAGCAGATGGTGTAACAAAGTAGAAGTAATGCAAGAGGTCAGATGCAAAATATGTGCGACCAATACAACTTTGCAAAGCTAGAGCAAGCACCTTGATGGGTGAATAAGATAGGCCATCCTCCACCATGCCAAGTTTGTTAGCCAGTGGATCGTTCCGCAATATTCCTCTCATGCGCCCATTCTCATATTCATTTTGATAATGTTCAATATCTGACATGCATGAAAACATAAAAACAAGTGAGATTTTCTTTGTAATGCAGAAGTGATTCTAATCCAATACTGCCTCCCTGTAAACCCCTTTGTAATTCTTTTAAAAGATGCCATGCATGCTGTAATTTGTTGTGTACATTAATATAATGTGGCCTACTACTCAAAATATGAGAGCTCTAGAAGTGATGACACTTCACAGATGATAGCTTCAACATATAGTAAAGAAGAACAAGTCGACCTGACCTGACAGATTCAAAATATACTAAGGGAGAACAACTCAACCTGACCAGTCGACCACAAGAGAAGAGTATCATCTTAAAGAAGAGCAGAAGAGCAAGCAGATTGAAGATATTACAAGTCTTTCAATACAATGTTGGTTGGCCACCCATGATGAACCAGAGCACACAAAGAAATACTATTCTTTCCGGTCTCTCCATATGTGGCTCACATGCATTTAGAAACTAAAGTAGGAACATTTAGCTCACCAATTAAACATCTCTCAGTTTTACTAATATCAGCAATAATATCAGATATGAATTTGTACAACTAAGCTTGTTTAGCTTGATGGGTGGAGCAGTGCTATTACGACATGAACCACGTAGGCTTATTGTGGTCATCATAAAATGGGGAAAACATAAGCATGATGAGTACAGCGTTGACCGTGGCAGTGGGATGGCAGATCTGAAGCTGCAAACCGCGCAAAGGGTAGTTAGCAATCGATGTTTGCTTTGAAATAACAACTAAGATTTGGTATGGACAAGAAAGTACGGTCAACAAGTGACAAAGAAGTGCAATTAAGCTACCTCTCTATATGTCGCGACATGCATTTGGAAACTCAAGTGGGACCTTTAGCTAACCAACTAAATGTGTCGGTTAACTAATATCAGTATCATATAACAATAATATTTGAACAACTAAGCTTTCGAATTCTGAGTGTTGTGTTGTTTAGCTTGAAGGGTGGAGTAATGCCAGTACGACAGAAAGCACCTACGCAGATCATAGTAGAGTAGATAAAAGGGGAAAACCCTAAGCATCAAGAGAAAAATCAGGAAACTGAAACTAGCTGGACCAGTGGGTGGCGCACATGCTTCTCGAAACGAATATAGGAACATTAGGTGACCAATTAAACGTTCTCTGTTTTAGTGATATGCGCATCATATCATATTCGTATTTCAAGACGTAAGCTTTGGGTTGAGGTCTTGAGGAGCAGTGCTAGCACGACACGAAGCACCTACGATGATGGTAGTGAATATAAAGGGGGAAACCATAAGCTTTACGAGTATAGTGCCCATACCATGCCGGATCTGAAGGTGCAAATCGGACAAAGCTACTTTGCAACCAATGTTTGCTTTCAACTAGCCACTACGATTTCATACGGACAAGAAAAGTACAATAAACAAATTACGATCTATTTTCTGGGTGAGGTCAATAACTTAAGCACATATGGAAGAGTACCACCTCTCTTGCGACGTTGTGTAGGTCTATGCTGATACGTTGAGGGTGTTGCGGGTGCGATGGCTGTCGGCGGCGGTGAAGAAGAGTTTAGATGGCAGACGGCCGGGTCGGGGGATATATCCTGTTGCCGTGGACGAGGCGGTCGTTGGAGCGGCAACGGCAAGGTGGACGATGGCGCCGATGAAGCGAGAGGAGGTGATGAAAGGATCCTGGTCCAGTGCCGTGGATGAGAGACGTCCATCTCTTGTAGTGGACGACGGGGTAGGGGTAGCGGCTCCGGCAAGGTGGAGGATGGGGTGGCGGACGGAGGAGGTTGGTCGCAGTGAGGAGATTGTCATGCCGCCGATGGTGTATGAATGGGGAAATGGAGGGGAGGGGGGATCTCAAACTTTGGGACGCGCTTGTCTGAAATGGGGGAAAGTTACGAACTTATCCCCGGTTTAAAATTTCGGACATCGCGTCGGTTGGGGATAGGACGGTAATCTCGCATCTCCCAAATATTTGCCGGTAACTATTTCGGGCGAGGAAAGGGTGTTTTGCTGCCCACGGTTGGCGCCCATGGTGTATGAATAGGGCTGACAGGTAGGGCGGTTGTGTCACGTCTGATGGAAGTTACACATCTGGCCCTATTTAAAATATTAGCCTACATCTATTTCGGACGAGGAGAGTTTGTTTTGCCGCCCATCGTGTATGAATGGGGAAATGGAGGAAGATACACATGTATTTCGGACGAGCTTGAATCAAATGTGTTTTGCCGCCCACGTTTGGCGCCCACCGTGTATGAATGAGATCAGAGGCCGTCGTGTCACGTCTGATTGAAGTTACTAGTCTACCCCTATCAACAACAGTGTAAATCCGGTCGATAAGGATGTACTCAGTGTCAGGGGTAGACAATAATTTCCATCTCGCAAACACTTGCTTCGGGCAGCCCACAAATTATAGTGGGTGTTTAGCCGCTTCGTTCAAAACTTGGGAGAATTAGCATTCACGTTTGCCCTGGGACCTAGCAAACTAAATTCAAATCCAATCTGTATTCGATTACGAATATCCACAGATAATTATATGTTTTGTTATTTATTTCTTCAACAACACAACAAAGATTTATTCCACCTTTATATATGATTATGATTTAGAAATGCCGTGATCTTCGAATTCAGTAGGTTGGATACACTCTGATTCAAACAGTTATTTCATCCAATACAATATGCTCACACGAAAAACAGTTCACCTTATGTCAATCATACAAGTACTGAGGATTACCTCGCCTAAAAAATTCGGATCATTACAACACATGGACAACATGGAATTCCGGACAACATAGGGGGTCTTGCAACATAATCCATTCAGAGACATGACACAACATGCAAGTACAATAATCTAATGACAATTTCAACTGGTATCTAAAGAAGAACCGGGATTACCTTGGGCTTCAGATAGCAGAAACAGCAGGACCTCCTCCGTCTTCAAATGCAACATTCTTACTTCCTCCAATTCTTGGGTTGCTTGCATAATGCGTGCCGCTAATTCCGTAATTTCCAGCCTCAAGATAAAGATTACCTCATTCATGGCAGCCACACCATCTCTTTCTGCCTCTAGTAGAGCCTCAAGCACTATAATATCTGTGCTCAGACTGCTCTCCGGCGGTGTTGCCTCTGAACTGCTACCATCTGGTAACATGGATGGCGCACTGCTTCCACAAATAGATTCTGGGGTTGTACATTGTGTCCTAGTGTGAACGGCATCCTGAAAGGTTTCCGCTGGACATAAGTAAGAGATAGTTATCGTATGATCCAGGCAGTAAGCTTACATGGTAAACGACGGACGAATTATTGCCGAGCATGGCAAACTATATTTGAATGGTTCGAAGCAGCATCAGCCGAAAAGAAATTAAAATGGTAAGATGAAACTAGGGATGTAAGTGGCAAATAAACGACATCCGCCAGTCCCATCTAGTTAGTTTTTGCTACCTCCCTAGTTCATTTTCCTCAAAAAACAAAAACTCTTCTGAACTATCATACCACTAGTGGACTTTAATCGGGATTAAACGGGACCCAGTTGACATCCCTAGTTGAAAGGGAGTGTACAACCGCTATATTTAAGTTGCCAAGGCATCTAAGCAGTTGAAATAATCTGAGAAAGCACTTAACAGTGTGGCCTCATATAAACTACGAAGACAGTCTTGTGATGAAGTTGAGAGGAAAAGTTAAGGACTCAAATGAAATAGGCATGCATTTCTTTACGATAGTACATCAAGCATTGCTGACATATTGGCCAACTCAGGTATAGCGTAACAACAAACAAGCATTCGAATCAAGCAATACAGCAAAGCAGACAACTGAACTATTTGTAATTCGGTAGGATTACACGTTGAGGGCACAAGCCAAGAAAGTAGCCCACTCGCATTACATTTCACATGTACTAAAACACATTGGCTTACCATATGTTGTTGTGAAGCCTAGCTGCTGTTGCAATGTTCTTTGAAAATATCGTTAGCATCCCGTGGTTGCAAATCTAGTTGTTGTAGTTTATTCTACGCCATCTATTTAGGTAAAATTAATTTTAATCGCATGCACTGGTCCGAATTGATGATCAATGGTTCATCTAAACTAATGAAAGAAGGGTGTGTGCATACACGACAATATATCTGCTTCCCTCTATTTTTATGCTTGTTCGAGTTGCCAACCCCAAAAGAACAAATATTTTGCTTGATGGGGTTGGCAGCTCCATAATTAATAGAAGCATCAAATTAGTCATGCAACTTGGGAAGATCAAGAACACACAAACAAGTAATGAACAGAGGCTCGGAGCAGTGATGTAATAGCTAGCACCGGAAAATGTAGGGTAAAACGAACAAAAAGCAGCGGAACCACATGCTAGTTTGCTGATGTGTAATTAAGCATAGAGAACATTAACCAGTCTGATGGAACCAACAGGTGGCATTAGAACAAAACTAAAGCATATTAACTATATGTGCACTGGTATGTAATTTAGCACATGGAACATGTTCACTGCCAGAAGTATGGCCCTACAGGTGCAAGAGGAATAACGCATCTCATGAAAAACTGAATGATGCCCTGAAGAAATTCAAAGGTGCGGTGCTTATGCTAGGAAAGTGAACGTAGGCGCCGGTCGTTGGATGATAGTACCTGATTCTCGGCGGCGTATGGGTATCGTTGTCATACTTGATAGTTAAGGATCGTCGATGGTGCTCGTGTTGCGGTTGAGTTTGGGCCGGCTGTCACCGTCGCTGAAGCGGCTCCGGTGCTACGGTTGCGGCGCCTGTCGACATACAAGAAAACTCATCTATGGTAAGTGAACAGTTGCACGATAAAGAGAAAAACCAAAGGAGTACAAATCGAAATAACCTGATGAGTTTGCGGCGTCGGTAAAGTAGGGTCGGTGGAATTGAATATGGCATCCGTGGAGCGGGTCCGGTGCAGTGGACGAAGGCTTCGGCGCGCGCGTTGTACAGTGCTTTCGGTGAGGCAGATCTGTTGCCGAGGACAAGGGCTTGTATGAAGGGCCAGCGAAGGGGCGGACGAGGGAGTCAGTGAAGGGCCTACGCTGTGGTGGACGAGGGCGCCGGTTAAGCAGATCCGGTGCGGTGGACCATGATGGCGGTCAAGGAGATCTAGAGCGGTGGACAAGCCAGTCGCTGAAGCGGCTCCGGTGAAGTGGTGAGTTGGCAGTTGGGGGTTCCAAGGTGCGGAAGGTAGATCCGGCGGGGTGTGAGGTCCACCGCTGCGGCAGAGGACTAGATTCGGCGGCTTGCCGTGGTTGGGGGGGTCGGGGAGGTGAAGGGGAGGGGCTCTGGGGAAGAATGTTGGGGGCAAAGAGGGGAAAAATGGAGTTACCAAAGCATCCCTTTTTCGTTCATGTGGCAGGGGTAAAACAGGAATATCGCAGGGCTAAACTTTCCGGTGCGTGATATTTCGATGTGAGCGGGAAGTTTGAAAGCTTTTGGCGCCTAAAATTATAAGTATTCTGCTCTTGTACGGCCGACTATGATATCATGGCCGACAATTTGTTTGTTTTGCACGCAAAAAAATGTGCATGTTTTGAAAATCAATGTCTCCAACTCGAAACTTAGATTGTCCATTCAATTCAAATATGGATCATTGAGCTACTACAAGCAAATACCATCATACGGTCCAATTCAAATGAAATTCCAAATGTGTTTATCCTAAATATGATGACAAAAGAAAAAATGTGTATGTGTATGAATAAAGTGAATGATTATAAAGTTTGAACATGCCCGTATGTGTATATCTCTAGGTTTGATATATGAATTTGAAATCACGAAATTCCGGCTTAAAAAATGTACCTCCGTTTAAATGAATTACGAAAGCTAATGATGGAGTCGAATTCCAAAATTCCAATCTTAGGTTTGTAATTGTGGTACACCAAGGTATATCACGCATGTTCAAAAGTATCGTTATCTCATAGTACAAACTGTGAAACAAATTGATCAACCATGAGTGCACAATATCTCAATTATGCTAAAGTCCCTCAAATATAGACACCTCACTCTTTATCTGAAGTCACCCCCCACCACACACACACACACACATAGATAAGTCGTTCTCTCCCCCAGACACCAACACACGAGCACATTAACACCCCTCTCTTGTGTAAAGTCCGGACCCCAACATAGGTCTCTATCACTTTGTCTCCCGGGCATGCACACATCTCTTCCCTCACTCTCTAGGTCTCCCGCTATCTCTCTTACCCAAGCACACGCACTATGTAGAGTGTATATTTCCCATACACACAAAACATCGCCCCCAAACGTCTATCTCCCTAGTTATGTGGTTCTCGCGCACTCACCTCACACACCACCCCCACTGCAAACAAGCACACTTTGTCTCCTTGTGCACCACTCTCCTCTTTCTATCTCTCCCACATGCGCACCCGCCCCAGCTCCTTCCCTGTATACATATATATCGTGACTCTTTGCATAGCTCCCTAATGTATAATCGTTCTCGATTTCGCACATTGTTCTCTACACCATCTATTCTAGATCTCTCGTGAAGTCCCTATCACACACACGATGACTCGCTTCCCCTGCGTCTCCGATCATAGGCCAATTTCAGACAACATCAACATTGTCTCCCTATCTATACGCCATTTATGGACACAAATGACCCCTCTCGCCCCCTCTCTTCCTCTCTCTCTCTCTCTCTCTCTCTCTCTCTCGTCGCTAGCTCTCTCTTTCTCTCGCTCTCACACCCTTCTCCCACACACACACTCGATGTCTCTTCCAAATAGTCTGCTCCCCCCACCCGCACCCGTGCTATCTCGCTACTACACATGTCACACCATTCCCCCTTCCCTTATACTAGGTTTACATCATCAGTGGTCTCTCTACTCCACATACACTCTCTCCCTGTCACACACAAACGCGTGCACAAACACACACAGACACGCACAAACTCCCATTTATCTGGATCCTCATCTCTCCCCATGTCCGCATGTGTAACTCACACACTCACTCTCTAATTATGTATATGTGTCTACACGTTACACAACACAAAGCCCCATGTACATGTCTCTCTCTATCCTCCACACACATAGACACAAAGAATTTGTTATCATTGCCTCAGTCTCTAACATATCACACACGCACTCTCTCTCTCTCAAACACGCTCAACAAGGGTTTCCCCGTGAATAACTTACCGTCTAGTCATCAACAGTCATGGCAGTACGGCGAACATGAGACGTGAAAAAGAATGAATCTACACGTGCTTAGACCACCTATTATGACTACTAGGACTAGAGCAAGCCAAAAAGCGCGCCGCCATCACCCCCTCCTTGTCGGTGACGGGAAAATCTTTGTTTTACACAGTCGAGAAGTCATTGTGCTAAGGCCCCACATGCCGGGGCGTTGAATAGAATGTAGATGCTAGTTTACGGAAGCAAGTATAGATAATACGTTTGTATCTCCATACTTATATTTCTTCTTTTATAAAAAACCGAGTTGGTGATGATGGTACGTGTGCCATCTTGCAATATAGAACATCTAATCTATATCTGACGGATGGAAATTAAACTAAAAGATACCCGCACCCCTCTCCACATTTGCAGACAAGGCCTTCCCTCGTTCATCCTTATCTCCAACAAACCTCATTGCTGAGCAATTAAGAAAGGAAGCCTCTGGAAAAAACTGGCCTAGTGGCCGCTGCCGGCATCGTCAATCCCCATGCCTCCTCTCAGTACGACCACCAACCAGCAGCACACCCAACTCCTCTTCACCTTATCTCATATTTCTTGAGATATCATTAGTTTTTACACATGGGATTACTCCCGCAAGGGTCAATCACAACAAGTGTTTTTATAAAAAAAATGCATCTTGATGTTCCGTTAATGCACGGATCTTGCTAGTACTCCTTCACAAGACTAAGTTAGTGATGTTGGTGTGTCTGCCATCCGTCGTTTCTGAGCATTAGATCTACATCTGACGATTGTGAGGTAAGTTGTTGCATTTTCTCACCAACATCCCACTTGTCTACCAATTTGCAGAAAAACACATAATTAGTATCTTAAAACCAACCACATCCCTCCCTGACCTCACCAAAACAGCCCAAGGAATATATTATAATTGAAACATAATATACATATGTATATCAAAATTAGGGTGTTTTGTACCAAGTTTGTGAATAAGTATTATTCTAATTATGATTCGTTGCAATGGACATGAACATTGCTAGTATTTCCAACCATGTATTTTTTTCTAGTACTCCATAGTTTTGAGTTTTCCATCAAGATATTAGTCACTCATGGTTGATATTTAGTTTGAATCATGTACACATATGCACTATGTAACTAGCCTTGCTTATTGGCTTCCAAAGCTTAACTTTCACTCCTACTTACGATATGTAGAGTATTTAACAAAAAAATACCACTTTCAACCAGCCCTAGGAAGAATCTATTGTACAAAAAATACCAAAAACATACCCAAAATTTCTTAATCCACGCCAAAAACTACTACTGCCTCCGTTTCAGTTTACAAGTCTTGCGCGTATACCTAGGTTGTCAATTTTATCACCCTAATATAAACTATATAGCACAAAAATTATACCTTTTGAAAGTAGAAACTCCATAGTTTATTTTGGTATATTTTTTTTGTAATATATGACTTGTATTAGGTTGGTCAAATTGACGACCTAGGGGTACGCGCACGCCGTGTAAACTGAGAGAGAGGTAGTACTACCTAGTACTCCTACCGATTAGGTTTGTTTAAAACCATTTATGACTGGGTTGGCCCACGCGTCTGTGCTGACGAGGCAGCTTAAACCAACACATTTTGTTTGACCGTTGACACGAGGGACCCACATCTGACCTTCTATCCTGTTATTCCCCCTCAAATCATTATTTTTCCTGAACATTACTTCAAATAGTAGTGATGCATGTTCGTCGGTGGTGCCGGTGATGAGCGAGTTGGCCGCCGCTCCGCCGGATCGGCCGGATGCCACGCTGGCCTCCGCACGGGTTGGCAGGCTGGCCCGAGCGTGACTCACGAGCGAGCAAGCCGCCGCGCTGGCCTTCGCTCGAGCCAGATGGCTGGCCTGAGCGCGGCGCGCGCGAGCAAGCCGCCGCGCTGCCGTGCCAATCTTGCTAGCAAACCTTGCAGACAAGCAGATGGATGGAGTTATCTTGGCTAGCTAGCAGCCGCAAGCGCCGGACGGAGCTGGCATCTGGGCTGTTGCAACATGGGCTCCGCACCGGCGGCGGTTTTGACCTCGCCTTCTGCCGGCGGCGGTAGCTGCGTCCCATGGCCGAGGATGACTAGGTGGACGGGCCAGAGGTAGGAGGTCACTCGAGGATTTTGGTTGGTAAGAGCATGTACAATGGTTGATAAGGTGTTCTTATCTTAAGTCTGCCATGTATGCAAGTGGTAGTAGTTTCTTGGCATTTTAGTGGTTTCTTGCATTATTAGGGGTTTCTTGTAAGGAGCAATGTACGTACTACTAACGGAAAAAGGCGATTCTAGGTTGCGTTGTACTCCAACGAGTACTACTAGTGGTCGCGGGATTGTATACCTCGTTTTGTGGGTTCGATCCCGGCCGAACGCACGGCGGCTTTTTTAAAAAAAATAGTGCTAGTACTACACTTTGCTGCGATCCAATATTTTACACGGGTAGTTTGAGTTTTGAAGTCAAACGGACATGCGGCCCCACAATCTGGGTGCAATGGACAACCTAGCCACGTGAACGGGTTTTCCTTCCCAGCATCCCGTGGCTCGCGTGCTCGCCCTAGCAGCACCTCGCTTGCAGCTTCCTTATCAGCTAGTAGTAGCATATTTAAACTAGCGCCTCCCAATTAAGCCCGAGGAGCCGGAAAAGCCTAGCGGGGCATTGGGAACTGTGAAATATGGCTCTGTACTCTATGTAAAGTGTTGTACTACTAGTACTCTGTAGCTTGTGGCGTTGCACGCATGGACTTCACTCCATTATCGGCTCTACTATAAAAGAAGTTCCTCTTGACATGTTTTTTTTAAACGGAGGCAAAAGCTTTGCTTCATCTCATTCATAAAGAAGGAACTACTAACAAAGTTTGACGAGATCCATTACACCTCCACAAATGGAAGCGAAAAGCCTAGTCTCGCTGTATCAAATAACTCAAATGTTCTGCCCCCGCAGACCGCAGTAACCGTCGCTGATAAACAGGCTGCTAGTGTGTGCATGAGAGGAGCGGCTGAGTAGGCCAGGTACTCCTACGTGAGAGGAGCGCCTGAATATAGCACCGAGAGTACCCACTAGGCCACTACGCAGGTGTACTTCCCCTGCATTGATAGTACAACGATGGTTCTAGAGAACAGTAGTACCCTCCACTTCCAACTGTAGCTCCTTGGCCCTGAGATTCAAGAGTTCAAAACTGGTGCACTATACTAGACTAGACTAGACTAGAAGTACAGTACATCGCACTAATACTCGTAGTTGAGAAAAGTAGTACTGGTACTACTACAGTACGAGTACGTACTCCTCCGTCACATAATGTAAGACGTTTTTTGACACTAGTTGGCATGTACAAAAAATGGCAAAAACATACCCAAAATTTCTTAATCCACGCCAAAAACTACTACCTAGTGCAAAAATTTCTTACTAGTGCTATTATTTACAATATAATGCAATCCCATAACGTTCCATAATGCTAGTACTAGTAGTAAATAATAGCCTCGCCCCTTCGCTGAGGAACGATCTACGGTTGGAAGGGACGAGGCCCTGCGGTTACTACGCTCTTATCTCCTCCTCGCCAGTTCCCCTCCCCACGAAGAGAAGGCAGTTCGTCGCTGCTCCCATGGATTCGCCAGGCGGTTCTCCTCCTCGTCGAGGCTGGGAGACCTTAGATGACGATCCTCTAGGAGAAATCGCACACCGCTCCGACGTCCTCACCGCCGCAAGACTCGGTGCTTCCTGCAGCAACTTTTTCAAGACGCTGCTTAAACAGGTTTGGGAAAAGGCCGTGCTTGTTGGTCTTCCATGCGTCCTCGAGGAGAAGGTTCTTCCATGGGACAATCCTTCGAACAGTCCACCGCTCCCTGGCCATGGTTGCACGTTGACTCCAATAGAGTTGCCGATGTTGAGAGGTAGTCGGATTTTGTTCGATGAGCAGGTCAGTAATGGAGTTTGATCATGTAGTACTTAGTTATTCCATTTCCATCCCGTAATTTCTCCACTGCCCACCGTCTTATATATAGGTCTGGGTCGGTGCCAACGAAGATTGTCTTGCATACCTCCGGCCAGATACCACCATCATTTTGCACAACATCCACAGCAGTGTGGCCGTTCCGGTAGACCCCTTCTCCACCATTGGGATCGGCCTTCCGGACTGGCTGGGCTTGAATACGTATGATGATGCGTACATGAGATTGAAGAAGATAGCAATTGCGGACCCGCCAACAAAGCGATGCGGCTACGACGATTACTATCTCATCGCGGTGGTCGACAAAAGGATTTCCATCAATGCAAGACGCAGTAACGGCAGAGGCTGGCGCATGTTGGCGGCGGCAGATTTGTACACGTTCGAAGACGCCATGCGCCATCTAGGCCGCATCTTCACGGTGACAAGCCAGGGGACTTGTTTCATTTGGTTGCCATCCTACGGTACGGGAGATTATAAGAGGAATGCACAAACCATCATTTGCATCCCTAACGGTACTCCATAATTTTGCAGGGACCAGTCATCCCCGAATCAAAATAAGATCGCCGATCCTGGATGTGCATTTGCATCCGCGATTCGGTCTAACATGGAACCTTGTAGCTGGCTTTAGCATATTGGGATCAACTATCTTAGCAGTCGTTACCCATGGTACCACTAATGTGCAACATGGTCACACAATCTACCACGATCGGACTGTCACCATCTACCCAGGTATTCCATTTTTTAACCCTCTCGCCTTCTCTTTCATTGTTGTACTAGTAGTATACTTAGTACTACTAGTAGGAGTACTTTTTACCTTGGAGGACGTGTATAGCTAGCTGGGCCCTTGAAGACTTGAACCCACTAGCTGCCACCATTTTTGTTTTTCCATGTCTTACTATATTTTTTTTGCGGGACATGTCTTACTATCTCATCCATGTAGCCAAGAGTGGCTATATATAATAAGCCAGTTATTTTACTTCCTCTATACCGGAGTAGTACTGTTTGCTGCACAGTATTACTGACCGCCATATTTGAGCACAACATTATTATGCATGGACCTTAACTATGTACATCACCATGTGTCCAGATCTGGGATGTCGCGTGTACCAGATGAATGGCACCGAGTTCGACCCCCGTGATGCTACGTGGGTGCCGAGGAACACTCTTGGAGAGTACTCGCTTTTCATTGGGGACAGCTACCCCATTGTGAAGTGGATGCCACCTTCCGTGGACGACACGGAAGGCCTGCCGTTCATGAAGCATGGTTGTGTCTTCATTGCGCACCGCCGGATGAACGACATGCTGGGACACGCTATCCCTGATTTATGCCACTTCAGCTTGTATGAGTCTCCATCGTGTGGAAGCGGACTAGAAAGCCGCGACAATGATTCCCGTTGCCCACCGCTATGGATCGTGTCATCCATAAAGAACACCTGGGAGTGGAACCTGGAGGAGGACATGCATGTAGCCCATCTATAACGTGTAAGTGGAGTACGGTAATTGTGAACGGTAGCATTATGAATATATGTAGACTAGTCGTGCACAAATTTATCACATGAATTGGAGATGAACTTGTGTGGCATACTGACATTTGTCCTTTACAATTTATTACTAGTAAATGTGTTATGTGTATGTGCAACTTGTGTGGTTGTTGCACGGGCTCCAACACGCTCTTTGAGAAAAAAAGGTGGCACAGCTTTGGATATACATGACGTGGCGGCATCATATAGTAGCATCGTTCGCTATAGTTGTAGTACACTCCTACTAGGACGACAACTCCTATAAAACCTTCCGCTTGGCTCTTTGCCTCTTCGGGAGGTTCAACAGTTCGTACTCGTGTGAACCTTGCACTTGCATCTTGGCCTCTTCGGAAGGTCCAACAATGATGATACTACAGTACAATATGCGTCTGGCAATCTGACACTGATTGTACTGCTGCACATCCACCGTGAGGGTGAGGGCGAGGTGAGGGAGAGGAAGAGGGAGAGGGCACTATAGTCAAAACCCTCTCCTCGTCCTGCGAACCATCGCGCGCGTGGGCGAGGGAGAGGCGTAGTAAGAAAGCTTCTCCTCGTTCGGTGAGTTGACGGGACACATCAAAGCAGTACTAGTACTAGTAGTAGTCCATACTGTGTCCTTTCCGATTAATATGGCTTAATTTGAAACGAGAAAAATACACTGGCGGTCAACATATGTAACAATACGCTCTTTACGGTCACTATATATAGTTTTGCGTCGATTATACGACCACTAGCTCATCGTAGAGCACCATATTGCACCCTACTGACCGGCCACATAGTCGACGTGGCAATTTGTTGACTGGTTAAAGTGTCACCTGGTTTCTAGGTCCCACATGTCAGTTGGCGGAGCAAAGAAATCAGTTAAACAAAACTTTACGCAGGCGCCACACGAGTCCAACCCTTGCGCCCGAACCGCCCTGGCTGTGTATGTGAGTTCATGCACGTGTCCTCCCTCGGCCTTCCAACAAAGAGTGTACATCGGCTATAAAACAAAGAGTGTAGTAGTACATGATGTACATCTACACTTCCAAGGCATTTAGCCTTTAATCTAAATCGATATTGATTGACTAATGCACCAACTTGTGCTGTAGGTATAGGCTACATGTCTATCCTTAATTACAGCATGCAACGGCCTTCATTTAATCTTCTTATCTCAATGCTCGCATGCACACATAAGTCTGCTACTTTTGGGCGTTAATTATACCCTGGTCAATGTGTAAATCTCTAAATGTACAGTCTTTCATGGACGTAGGGAGTAGGTTGAACACTTGAGCGTGAGCGTGTGTGTTGCGTCGTGTGCTGTGTGCCGCATGTGTGCGTGAGTGTTGCGTGCGTCCATGTGGAGTACATGTGAGTGTTGCATGTTGCATGCATGCATGCATACATGGGGCTTACTCCCTCCCATTGACATGTTCATATTTCAAACTTCCTATGTTCCCTCCATATGGTGATACTCCCTCTGTTCCCAAATACACCAGTACGGAGTAAAAGCCTCCCTCTGTTCCCAAATACGGAGTATTTGTTTTTCTACAGATTTCAACAAGTGACTAGGTACGGAGAAAAATGAGTGAAGTGAGCGTAGAGGCATAGGGATAATGTAGAAAGGTAATCCTCGGGATCCATCATTCCCCATCTCGGTCAGAGAGAACTATTCAACTAGACTTCGCGGTGAAGTGACAATACACACTGCAGCAGATGGGACACGCAATTAATAAGCTGAACCAACGTGTTGGTGTTACTAAATCAGCCTTACCCAGTACTGCTGTTGGTGTCAAAACCGGCGGATCTCGGGTAGGGGGTCCCGAACTATGCGTCTAGGCGGATGGTAACAGGAGACAAGGGACACGATGTTTTTACCCAGGTTCGGGCCCTCTCGATGGAGGTAAAAGCCTACTCCTGCTTGATTAATATTGATGATATGGGTAGTACAAGAGTAGATCTACCACGAGATCAGAGAGGCTAAACCCTAGAAGCTAGCATATGGTATGATTGTTGTTCACCCTACGGCCTAAAACCCTACGGTTTATATAGACACCAGAGAGGGCTAGGGTTACACAGAGTCGGTTACAATCGGAGGAGATCCAAGCTTGCCTTCCACACCAAGGAAAGTCCCATCCGGACACGGGACGAAGTCTTCAATCTTGTATCTTCATAGTCCAGGAGTCCGGCCAAAGGTTATAGTCCGGTCATCCGGACACCCCCTAATCCAGGACTCCCTCAGTAGCCCCTGAACCAGGCTTCAATGACGACGAGTCCGGCGCGCAGATTGTCTTCGGCATTCCAAGGCGGGTTCCTCCTCTGAATACTTCATAGAAGATTTTGAACACAAGGATAGTGTCCGACTCTATAAAACAAGTTGCACATACCACCGTAGAGAGAATAATATTTGCACAAATCTAATCTGCTGACGTATTCCGCAACATGACATCACGCCACGGCCAAGCCTTTATTCGAATTGTTTTACTGTCCCACCTCAGCGCGTTTAGCGAGGCGGTTTCCTTGGCACGTCTTGTCAAAGCAGAGATCGTGTCCCCTTATTTCGGGATTCTCACCAATATGGGCGTGGGTAACCCAATCGTGCCTGTTGGTATGTCTCCTCAATTGAAGGCGAGTCCCAAATGGTCACGGGGAGGGCTCTTGGTATTCAACCTCTTTATAAAGAAACCAAGGCTCGACTCCTTTCTTTCAATCTCAATCAAATCCGCCTCTCACCTTGAGTTCCAATACCCAAAGCTCCAGATTCAGGCGCTTCGGACCTCCGATGATGTCCGGCTCCGACCTTCAAGGCCGGTGGATGCCTTCCTCCGTTACGGAAGAAGACGTGCTAAAGCTAAGAGATGCCAGGTATCTAACCGGCGAAATCTCGCATAGGCTGCCTGCTCAAGGGCAGGTTATTCCCACTCCCAAGCCTGGTGAGAGCGTCGTGTTCGCGTCTCACTTCCTTCGGGGGCTGGTCTTCCCAACGGACCCCTTCGTGAGGGGTCTCATGTTTTATTACGGGCTGGAATTTCATGACTTAGCTCTAAAGTCCATCCTCCATATCTCATTGTTCATTGTCGTGTGCGAGGCCTTCCTCCGTATTACTCCTCACTTCGGATTGTGGCTCAAGACCTTCAAAGTAGAGCTGAAGATGATCGAGGGGCAGCACGCAGAGTGCGGAGGTGCTATTATAAGCCAGAATGCTGACGCTCCATGGCCCGAGGGCTCTTTTCAAGAGGAGTTCAGCTTATGGCAACGAGAGTGGTTTTATATCACAGCTCCTAGGGGCACCAAATGGGTGGCGCCACCTGCCTTTCGCTCGGGTCCCCCACCACAGCTAGCGTCATGGGTCAATAAAGGGCTTAACTGGGGGCCGTCCAAGGACATGCCCTTGTTGCAGGGCCGCGTTCGAGATCTCCTAGAAAGATATATCAATCTGGCTGTAGTGACGCAGGTTATGTTGATTCGCCGCATCCTGCCCTGCAAACATTGCCCCCTCCGCCTGTGGGAGTTTAATATGGAAGGACCACGAGCCCTCCAACATTTTATGGGCGCGACGCCCATGGAGATGTACAAATTGTTCTTCGGATCACAAGCAATGTGTCCGGACTCGTCCGAGGACGCAGGTCTGAGCTGCAATCGCCAGGATACTCAAGTAAGTAGCCCTGTACCCGGACACGCTATCCTTATATTTATCATAAAATTGCCCTTAAAAGAGTTGTTCCTTAAACAGGAGTGGATAGCGAAAGCAAAGCTAATCAGGTGTCCGGCCCCCTTCCCTGAGACCACGCTGGATCCCGTGTTAACCAGGATGCTGGAGGTTGCGCCTTTGGAAGAAGGCGAAGAGGGGAACAAGGAAGCTACCGCCTGCCCAAAGGAGGCTGTCAGGAAAGGAGGAATCGAGAATTCCTCTAACCAGGGGAAGAATAGGACCGCCTCTGAAGACCCGGAGGCCATGGTCTCAAAGCGGGGGAAGAAATCTTTGTTAGAGGGTCCGGCGCCGGGGGGTGCCTCGGTCGCATTACGCCCCCAAGGGGATCAGCTCTCCACCGAGCCGTAAGTAAAGAGGGGGGTTTTAAAATGAGAGACATCCCTGTTCTATTTCTGAGGAAGATAACCGAAATTTTACCTTGTAGTTTGGATCTCAGCCCTTCTCAGCAGAGCTCATCTTCAGGGGATCTTCGTCCGGAGATGATGGAGAGTGGAATGCCTCCCCCTATCATACCGCCTGCGAGGTGGGCGACCCTGAGGTGTCGTCATGGAGGATTCCTCTGAATCCGGCAGGGCAGGAAGGCAGTCGCATGGCCCCCCAAGGCCCTCTGTGTCCGGCCTTCGAAAAAGGCCATCGGACGAGTCCGGCACCGTCCGGTGCGCGGTCGGAGGAGCTGAAGGATCTGCTCAGGCGAGCGTCTATCTCAGAAGAACACCGTGCGTTGATGGATACGGTGATAGGAAGGATTTCATCCGCGGAGAGCGGGTTGTACGAGGCCGTCAGGAGTTTACTGACAGGTTTTGAGGTACGCGAAATGATGTACCTTTTGACAGATCCGCATATATAAGATGCGCCCTGTATAGATAGTAGCCCCTGAGACTCTGTGCGTTGTCAAAAATGACGGCGCATCGAGGATCATAATCCCAGGTATAATATGTCGCCTTTCCTATGTAGGTGGCAAAGTGTCCGATGGCTAGCCGGACTGATGAATTTGCCGAGCTAAAGCGGCAACTTGACGTGGCAGATGCCGACATCGCGCTTGTCAACAAGAGGCTGGACGAGGCACAAGGTATGTAATTTCTCCGAAGACACCTGGTAAGAGGAGCTTGATGCCCGTACCTTACAACATGTGTGCTTGATGCAGATGGTGCCGCTGCCATGGAGAACCTTCGGGTGGAACTTGCCCGAGCCAAGGAGCAGGCCAGCAAAAGTGATGCGGCTGCCTTAAAGGCGGCTGAAGAGCTGAAAGCCGAACAGGCTGCTCACTGCCAAAGCAAGAAGGAAATGGCCGAGATAGCTGTAAAGTTGAAGAATGCTGCCGACCGCTGCAAGCTTCTTGAAAAAGAAGATCGGGTGGCACAGAAGGACCTAGAGAAGGTCACTACCGAGGCCAAGGATACTCGCTCTGCGATGAGAGCTATGAAGGAGCTACGTCAGGCCGGAGATATCATGGCTGGAAAGCCATTTATGCTGCGCATGAAGTTCGGGGATCCTAAATATGCTCCGTTGGACCGGCAATGGAGTGTGGTGAACACTTACCTGGACTTGGCGGCGAGTGTCGCGGATGCGGCCAAACACTTCCGCGATCAAAAGGACCATGAAGTGGAAAAGCTTTTTTGGTCGCAGTTCCACAATCCAGAGCGCCCACTTCCATTAACCGATCGTTTGCCGCATGGGCGGAGCTGAATAGGTTATCCGGACTCGCCATGAAATATGTCGTGAGTCATCTATGGCTGAAAAGGCCCGAGCCGAAGAGTTATTTTAGCTTGGTGCAGCAGTTCCTCGGTGAGGTGCCGCATATTAATGCAATGAAGAGGTCAGCGTGCATAGAGGGTGCGCAGATGGCTCTTGCCCGTGTCAAGACATACTGGGCAGAGATGAAGGCCATTACTGTTGCATCCCAAGATTCGAACGAGAGTCGAGTACCTGCCGAGCACTATTTTCAGGAAGTTCTGCAGGGCGCTCGTTTAATAGAGACACAGTGCTCGAAGGATGTTATGTTCGAATAACATGTATTATTGTAAAACAATGTTTCGATGGAATATAAAAGCTTTTTATACTTGTGCCTTCAAGAATTAGAATACGTCATGTGCGGCCGTTAATGTATATGTGTATATAACCTGAAAGATGGCAGTCTTCGGCTTCAACCCCCACGCATATAATGCGGGGTTGTTCGCAGAAGGTGCATTTTCACACTTGATCCAACGTCTTGGTCCTATTAAGGAGGTGATAGCGCAGCGAACTAGGCAACTGGACTATAATGCTTTATCACTTTCACTTAGCCATAGGAGTTTGACAGTGGGGCTACTATCTAGCCCCAAGGGGCACCGCGCTCACCCGAACTCGGGGCGCGTGTGTGCCTGGCCGGGAAACGGCCCTTTGTTAATGCGGAGGAATCCTAAAGATTCCGGCGGGTCATCGAGTGGTTGACCAGTCTCACGCTATATCATGACAGTCAGTTTTCGGCTTTCTCTACTGAGGTGCTCGCCTGGCCGAACCGGGGCACAATCTAGTAGTTCTCCTGGTGCCGCCTTAGCCGATAGAGCGGAACATAAGGCAACAAAACACAGGAGCCGGGCAAACCCAACATTTTACCAAAGACATGATTCGGAGCTGATGCATATAAGGCCAAATTCGCGACGCCGAACACTCCCTAAGGTATTCGGTCTTTATGAAAACGGGCTGAACAACGCCCTTGTAAGAAGCCCCTGGTGTTCCAGGTACGCGCAAAATTCTGACGTGGCCACATGCCAAGATGCCAGGCTCCTCCTTGGTTATAACAAGAAACCGGGGGATGTGTATCAACAAGAGACAATGAAAAAGGTTTATGCAGGGTCTTAATCTGAAAAGAATCCTTGGAACGGGTCCCTACTGCACGTCTGCGCTTGTGTCTCCATTGTGCCGTATCCTGGACGGGTGTAGCACAATGTTCATCTGTAAAAGAGAGGAACTTAGTTGAAAAGATCATGCGAAAATCTATGTATATTAATAAAGAAAGTATAATTCAGAAAATGGGTAAAACTGAGCTTTATTGTCGCTTGTTGTACACGCGCGGAGCCACTTGTACGGGGGTATGCGGCTAGTAAGCCCTTGTATGTTTACGCCGGACTCGTCTAGCCATGTCCGGGGTCTGAACGACCTGTTTAGGTGCTTTGATTAATGAAGCCGGTTTAGTGTCTGGCTGTCAAGGCAGCCTGCACAGTCTTCCGCGCTCGAGGAACACTCGATATTTCCCTTTAATGAGATGATGCCTCGCGGACGGGCATTTTAAGCGTAAGGGATGCATAATGCCGGTATTGCGTTAAAGCGGGCGAAAGCTTCACGTCCCAGTAGTGCTTGATAGCTACTTGTAAATGGGGCGATGTGGAAGGTTAGCTTTTCGGGGCGGAAGTTGTCCGGGGAGCCGAACATAACCTCTAACAGGAGAGAACCCGTACAATGGGTATCTGGGCCTAGCGTTACCCCTTGAAAGGAAGTGTTACCATGGTGAATTTTTGTTGGGTTTATCCCCATTTTGCGGATTATGTCCTGATATAGCAGGTTTAGACCACTGCCGCCGTCCATTAGGACTTGTGTAAAGTGGAGTCCGTCAATTATCGGATCTAATATCAAGGCAGTCCAGCCTGCATTCTGGATACTTCTAGAGTAATCCTGATGGTCGAAGGTGATTGGTTTTAACAGCCAGTGGCGGGACTCCTCTGGGACAGGCCGTATGGCGCGTATCTCTATAGGCGCCACTCTGTTTTTCCCTTTTGTCACGTGAAGTGAGTTTACTGTTTTGACTTCTTGTGGGAACTTCTTTTGTTCCCCGGTGCTTTGCTTGTGGGGTTCGTCATCGTCCTTTCTTGGTATGTCGAGCCCCTTGTGTTCGGCGTTGAGTTTGCCGGATTGCTTGAAGACCCAGCAATCTCTGTGGGTATGGTTTGCAGGCTTCCCGGGAGTACTGTGGATTTGGCATATTTTGTCCAAGATTTGTTTAGGTTAGATAGCTCGTCCCTATTATCCTTTAGGGGCAGCTTTTTCTGATTCTGTCAAGAACTTTTGAATCCGGCGTTGACTACCGTGCTCTTCGGGCTGTTTCCCTTGGTCTGACGCTGGTCCTTGCTACGTCGCAGTTTCCAGTTTCCATCCCTAACTTCGGATGTACTTGGGTCGCTGGTAGCTGCTTCTTGCCAACCAGCTATCCTCTCCTGCGCAAAAGCGGGTCATGAGGCTTGTTAATGCGGCCATTGTTCTTGGCTTTTTCTTGGCCGAGGTGTCTGGCGAGCCATTCGTCTCGAACGCTGTGTTTGAAAGCTGCTAAGGCTTCGGCGTCCGGACAGTCGACTATCTGGTTCTTTTTAGTAAGAAATCTGTTTCCAGAGTTTCGGGCTGACTCTCCGGGTTGTTTGAGTTTATATGACTTAGATCGTCTGCATCCTGGAGGTCGGACATAGGTCCCTTGAAATTTGCCCGAAAAGCATCCTCGAGCTCTTCCCAACTTCCAATGGTGTTTTCGGGAAGGCTTTTAAGCCAATGTCGGGCTGGCCCTTTGAGCTTGAGGGGTAAGTCTTTTATGGCATGGAGGTCATCTCCTCTAGCCATGTGTATGTGGAGGATATAATCCTCAATCCAGACTCCAGGGTTTGTTGTTCCGTCGTATGCCTCTATGTTTATGGGCTTGAATCCCGCTAGAAATTCATGGTCCAGCACCTCATCGATGAAACATAGGGGGTGTACGGCACCCCTATATTTGGGTGTGCCGTGATGTTCGGATACTTGTTGTGTTGCATTGCTTACTAGAGCTTGCTTTCTTTGCCCGTAGATAGATCTGGCTGGGCCGTCTTTCTGATGCGAATCCTTGTGCGGATCGCGTGCCGGCTTGTGCGCGGCGCCTTTTACCGCTCTATGTTGGCCATGGGGTTGTTTATCCGACCGGGTGGCTTCCTTATTTTTTGATTGCGGGGGCTCTAAGGCCTCCTCATCAAATTCCGGCAGTAATTTTCGCTTCGGATACCTCTTTGTGCGGTGACTGTCGCCGTATTTGTCTGCGGTGTTGAGTACTTTGCTCCATCTAATTCTGAGTGCATCTTTTGCTGTTTTGAGCTTCCGCTTCTGCTTTTTCAGGCTACGCGCAGTGGCGACAAGCCTTTTGTGGAGGTTCTTCTGCTCCAGCAACTTGTCCTGCGTGAGGTCATCCGGACTATTATCTTCGCCGGGGGCGGGTTGTTCGGTTTGTTTATCCATGTTGCCCTGTTCGGACGGTTGCTCGATGGCATGTTCATCGTCCGCCGGTTCGCCCTGCTCTGTGGCTGGGTCTGTATGGCTGCTGTCTCTGTTGAGGTGGGGTTTAGAGTGGTGCTTACGCCGCTGCTTTGACTGCTTTTCGAGGGAACGATCCCTCTTTGCGTCCCTTTGTTCCTCGTCGTTGTTTCTTTTAGGTGCGTCCACCATGTATACATCGTGAGATGAGGTGGTTGTCTAGTGCCCTATAGCGCTGTTCATGTTTGTCTCCTACATCGTCATCCATACCATCGGTTTGTCTTCAGAGTCAAAGTGGAGCATGTCGGTTAAATCTTCGATAGTGGCTACGAAGTGGGTGGTGGGTAGGCTTTGAATTTCTTCGTCATCCGCACCCCATCCTTGCTGACCATAGTCCGGCCAGGGCTCTCCTGATAAAGAGAGAGACTTTAGAAAATTCAGAATGTCGCGAAGGGCGAGTGCTAAAAGATGTCCGCGTGGCGAACTCCATGATCGGCGCCCAACGGTTCGATCGGGCAGGGGCACGGAAGGTTCGGAGTCCGAGAGGAGTCCGGCACCTTGAGTCACGAGCTTCGCAAAGGACAAGCCTGGTGTTCGGCTCGATCGCCGTAAGAGATTGCAGCCCCCGAGGCGGTGTCCAACCACCCGTCCTCGATCGGCATAGTTGGCTCGGAGCTAAGGGTCAGAGCGGACACTGGTGCGGCCTCCTGGGCACTGTTCGGCGGTAGAGCTAGATCATGCCCATCATGACAGTGGGGCACGCTCGGCTGTGGCTCGAACCCGTTGAAGATCAAGTCTCCGCGGACGTCAGCCGTGTAGTTCAAACTTCCAAATCTGACCTAATGGCTAGGGGCGTAGCTTTCGATCTGCTCCAGATGGCCAAGCGAATTGGCCCGCAGTGCAAAGCCGCCGAATACAAAGATCTGTCCCGGGAGAAAAGTCTCACCCTGGACCGCATCGTTGTTCATGATCGAAGGAGCCCATCGGGCCTAAAGATGACGACACAGAGGAACTCTCAATGAAAGTACCAATGTCGGTGTCAAAACCGGCAGATCTCGGGTAGGGGGTCCCGAACTGTGCGTCTAGGTGGATGGTAACAGGAGACAAGGGACACGATGTTTTTACCCAGGTTCGGGCCCTCTCGATGGAGGTAAAACCCTACTCCTGCTTGATTAATATTGATGATATGGGTAGTACAAGAGTAGATCTACCACGAGATCAGAGAGGCTAAACCCTAGAAGCTAGCCTATGGTATGATTGTTGTTCGTCCTACGGACTAAAACCCTCCGGTTTATATAGACACCGGAGAGGGCTAGGGTTACACAGAGTCGGTTACAAGGGGAGGAGATCTACATATCCGTATCGCCAAGCTTGCCTTCCACGCCAAGGAAAGTCCCATCCGGACACGGGACGAAGTCTTCAATCTTGTATCTTCATAGTCTAGGAGTCTGGCCAAAGGTTATAGTCCGGTCATCCGGACACCCCCTAATCCAGGACTCCCTCAACTGCCATCATGTTTTCCAGTAGAGCACGCTTCCGCAAATATGCCTACGCACCTGTGTCCTCCATTAACTGACATATGGGCCCTCTTGTGGTAGACCCACATGTCATCGGTGTAACTATTTACACTCCGGAGGACGGTGCCTATATCCTGGTAGTAGTACTAGTAGAATTGAGATTTAATGCACTTTATTCCCCGTCTTCCACCCTTCTTCCTCCTCTCTTCTTCTTCCTCCTCTCTTCCTCATCGTCGGCCGCACACCATTTACCCCCGCTCACTGCTCGCCGCCCGCGCCATCTTCCTTGGTAGCTCGCGCGTACCATATCCCCCCGCTCACTGCTCGACCACACAAGGAGAAGCTTCTTCGCTCGCCCGCCCGAATCCACTTCCCCGTTGGCTCGCAGGCACCGAAAACCCCAATGGCAGAACCGACTGACACGCAGAGCCGCGATTGGAATTCCCTCCCCGATGTTCTCTTGGAGCAGATATGTAGTCGTATGGACCTACTCAGCACCGTCCGTCTAGCTGCATGCTCGATGTCTTTGTACCGTCTACTCGTCTGCAACCGGCCGGCTCTTTTCAAGACACCCTGCTTGCTGATGCCCGATCCTCGCATGTGGCCCAGACACCGACTTGACGATCGTACGGAGGTTGCCGTGGTGCCCCTCGACATGCTACCACTACCCGTGCACATGTCCTTCATGCGCGTCCACTACTGGGTGGGCATGAAGGCCAACTGGATCGTCCTCATCCACCACACCGGTAGTCCATGGCGTATCGTGGATATCTACACCCAGCGAGAGATCACCCTTCCATCGTTGGATACCACCGACATCGAGCCTAGCGGCCCGCCGGACACTCCTGCCTACTACGCACGAGACGCATCAAGCTTTTTGCTCGACCTCTGTTTGTAGAAAGTTGTAATCTGTGAAGTGCCCACAGCATCAGAAGACTACATTTACAAGCTCATTGCCTTGTTCAACATGGGATTTGTCTATCTGGAATCCGGTCGCCATACATGGTTATGGCTCATCATACATCCTGTTGAGGCAACATTTCTGTCTGATGCTATAGTGCATGATGGCATCGTTTACGCGGTCGACACATAGATTGGCTGCCTATACTGGTGGAATCTATCGTCGTGTAATTGTTCTAGCTCATCTCATCTTTACCTTATGAATACGACTGCCTGTTCATTTGTTACAAATTTAGAATGCATAGCATGTCTATAACCACATGATTGCTATATGTTCCTCTCATTTCCTAGATTTTTATGACCACACATGTTATTGTTAGAGTTGATATGAGAACAATTGGCATCTAATGATTGTTAGAATACATATTATGAGCATAACATGATGATTGCTATATGTTACTCTCGTTTACTAGATTTTTATAACAATGCATGTTATTTCTTAGAGTTGATATGAGAATAGTAGTAGTAAGTGCTATGGTAGAATATGAGTAGGCGCTGTCATAGCTGTTTTCCTATCATTGTTACATGATGTTTGAACCATGACATGTTGCTAGAATATGAAAGCCATTGGCTTATTTTTTAACTTGGGTATAATTATGACCACGGCATTGCAATTCTCTGTCTATGATATGTGTCACTGTTATAATAATCTTAATTCCACACATACTCTGAACATGATTGTTTATTTTTGTCCTTTTGGTCTCTAATTTGAATTGTTGCAGCAGACGCAAATGCGCTGGCCTTCATGATTCCAGGACCTGGAATCATACCAGCCGATGGGTGCTGGTTTATCGCTCGTTCAGCTGACGGCGGTCATTTGATGCTCATTCGCACATACCAAATTGACCAAACCATTACATCAAACCACATGCGGTACAATGCGTGGGGCGTTCGTGACATTGATGGCTATGGCTGCTTCGTGTTCGAGAAAGATCCCACCTCCGTTGGGCCAGGCATATTCAACTGGATGCGGGTTTACAGCCTCGGCAACCACTCATTGTTCCTCGGGCTCAATTATCCGATCATCCAACCAATTATCGATCATATCACCGGCGATGATTACTGTGCTATGCAACTTCCATTCGCGAGGGGGGGGTTGTGTTTACACATCATACCATGGGTTTCATAAATCACCATATCCAGAGATTCGTCGACACAGCTTGTTGCCAGGTAATCTTTAGTGTGTGAAAGGCATCAAGCTTCCATGCGATGGATGGCTTTTGCAAACCCGACATGCAGCGATGTGGTTCATGCCAACAGCAAATACGCACAACTTGATTCATGCTGATATCTAGACTGAGCCATGTATTCTGCTGCTGTAGCACGACCCTCTTTTGTTGGATATTATGTATTGTTGTTAGTTTGAAGCACTCTTCTGGTTTGAAGGATCGATACCTTCCTGGGATGCATCCTAACTCACTTGCATAGGATGTACTGATAATGATGATGGAGATGCTGTGCAGAAGACATATATATACATATATATCAGTTAGGCTTCAAGTGTGTACTTGTTAGTTAAACCTATGTATAAATTGTGACACTAAATATGACTAGTAAGTAGTACAGTAGCAGTACTAGTATACGTCAGTCAAATTATTCATCATGTCCACACATTAAATTGACGTGTTCGGGTATTCCGGACTTCAGATTTGGAGTACCACTTGTCTGTCAAAATCTTTTTTTTTTGAAACAGAGGCAAAAGATTTCCCTAATCCATTAAATAAGAGGGAATAGAGTTTAGAGTTTTTACAAGCGCCCTTGCAAAACGGCATGGCAATTACTCTCGTACAACTGTCGAAGAAGCGCGAGTTCTTACTCTGTCAAAATCTTTCATCATTCACTTAAAACAGTCGATTGGTCATACATTGAGTACCATATAACTGGAATTACCAATGCAAGTCGAAGAAGGATTGGCCGGTGCTGCCGGCTGGCGTCAAGTTCGATCCCATGGATCAGGAGCTGATCGAGCACCTTGAGGCCAAAGTGAGTGTTGACAGCGCGAGATTTCAGTCTCTCATCGATTTGTTCATACCAACCATCGACAGCGAGCATGGCATATGCTACACCCAACCTGAGAAACTTCCAGGTAAGACACCGATCGGCCGTCTACTTGCACAAAAATATTCCTTTGTTTATAGCTCTATTTTTCTTTTTAGACGCAGACCTAGTGAAACAATTACAATTTGAAAGTTAATAAAAAGTGAAACAAGTGACTACAACATGCCAAAGATGTTATGAAAATGCCAACTAGGTACACTAAAACCTGTATTCCACAATACTGCAGGTATCACACTGAGTGGCCTACAGAAGCATTTCTTCTAGCGCAATTCCAGGGCGTTCAAAAGGGGCACGTGGACGCGTCGCAAGATATAGTCGGAGTGCGGCACGCACGCGATGTGGCACAAGACCGGCAATACCTTGCCTGTGATGGTTAACGGCCGACAGACGGGCAACAAAAAAGGTTTTGGTGCTTCACACCAACAAGAACTTCGACCAGCAGAGGACCAACTGGGTGATGCACCAGTACCACATCGGGGACCTGGAGCAAGAGAAGGAGCGTGAGCTGGTCCTCTGCAAGATTTTCTACCAGACGAACACTAGGGCTAGGAGTAGTTTGGTATTGGTAGTTGTACTACCTTGTCGTCCGCAAGTTGGTATTGTTGTTAACGATCTTTTGGTATGAACTTGCATTTGCTTCCAACCATCATGTCGAGGGTCGACATGGATATAAAGCTGAATCATTTGTTTCGAAACGCATTCTCAGGCACCTGATTTTTATTTGATGGGTAGCATAAGCACCCGCCGTTCGAATTCCCAGTTCTGCAGTTTTTTCGAAACAAGTGCATGCACTTATTATCACAATAAAAAAAACAATATCCGTGTTGCGTCCCAGTTATCAGTCTGTGCTTGCAGAATTCTCTCGTTTATTGAGCACGTATATTGTTTTTTCAGGTCGAGCAAGTTTCAACTGGCCTGTAGACTGACCAGGGTTGGTTTTGTTTTTAACAGGCCCAGCCCATGATGACAACGGGGCACAAAGATCTAGCAGGTATCAACTGGCCTCTGGCCCGCCAGCGTTAGTTATATTTTGTCTTACAACATCCGCAGGCAGTTTTGTTACTGAATCAAACACACAGCCCAGTTCTATTTTCCTCTTGAAACGCATGTCCTACATCCGTTTTCTAAGCTCTACCTATAGTTTTACTAGTTCATATACACGTATCATTATATTGAAAACACATAAAATTCCCTTTTCATATTTACATCCTTATTTTTGTTGTTTTTTCCCACCCAGTGCTGATTTTTTTACCACTGGTTTTCCCTTAAACCAACTCAATTGTCCCACGTCTTATTTGCTTACAAAAACAAAACGATTTTTTTGGCAAATCAATAAGTTCTTAAAAAAATGTTTATCATTTTGGGATTACAACAGTTTGGACTCCACTGAAATATGCAAAATAAGGTTGAACTTTTTGACCGTGGTCCTGGGCAGAAAATGGGCTGTAATAAATTACTTAAGAATTAGCAAATGGGCTGCAAATTATAAAAAATAGCAAATGGGCTGCAAATTGTAAAAAATAGCAAATGTGCTTTTATGTTGTCTGCCACAGATTTGGAGGCTGACATGTGGGCCTACTAAGTTCATGCGTACACAAGGTTTCTTAAAAAATAAACTTAGTCAACAATCGACTCTACCAGTGTCAGACCGTTAGATGTCAATCTAACGGCAATCGTGCTTCTTCAGTCTCTGATCTTCCTGCCCAGCCGCCCAAACCAGCGCCATCGGAACCGCCTGCTCCCGCCTCCCGTGGCCGGCAGTGCTGCCGGGCAGGCCTCATGGCCCCATCATACTCGCATCCCTGGCCTGTCTATCCCTCTACTCACCCACACCTCCTGTTATTTTCCGGCGACGGCAGCCGAACCACTCAACCCTCGTACTCTCCACCGCGTGGGAAGCCACTGCCGTGTCTTCGCCGGCTCCCTGTCGTTCCCTTCATAGGCCTTGCCGTCGTCCACCGCCCTGGTGCTCTCGGCGCGGCATGGTCAACGATGTCCATCCAACGGCCGTAGTGCTTCTTCAACCTCTGGTCTTCTTGCCCCAGCCGCCCAAAGCAGCGCCAGTCGTGCCGCATGCTCCTGTCTCCCGTGGCCGGCTGTGCTGCCGCGAGGCCTCACCGTCCCCATACTACTCCCACCGCTGGCCAGGCCGTCCCTCCACTCACCCACTCCCCCTGTTATTCTGCGGCGACGGCAGCCTCACACCGCAGCCGAACCAGTGAACCCTCGTACTCCTCTCCGCGTGGGCATCCACTGCCACGTCTTCCCCGGCTCCGTGTCGTCCCCTTCCTAGGCCTTGCCGTTGTCCACTGCCCTGGTGCTCTCGGCGCGGCGTGGTCAATGTGGTCAACGACCGACTTCCATCGGAAGAGTACTGTTGTGACCCACCAGACGGGCCACCGTATTTCGTGAATTTTTTTTGCCCCTGACTGCTGGGAACCACCGGACGGACCACTGCATTTCGCGAAAAAACGTTCCCCCCGCTGTCAGCTCAGACCCACCGGAAGTGCCTCCTTATTACGCACAGAAAAATGAATACTCCCCCTGCTAGCTGGGACCCACCATGGTGGGAGGCTGACTTATGAGCCTACTAAGTTGACGGGGACAGAGGGCTTTGTCAACTTAGTCAATATGAACGATTCTAGCTCCATTGACCGTACCATGTCCATCCAACGGCCGTCGTGCTTCTTCAATCTCTGCTCTTCCTGCTCCAGCCGCTCAAACAAGCGCCTACGGGACTGCCTGCTCCCTCCTTCCCGCGGCCGGCTGTGCTGCCGCGCAGGCCTCACCGCCCCACTGTACTCCCATCACTGGCCTAGCCATCCCTCTACTCACCCACACAGCCACACCTGCTGTTATTCTTCGGCGAGGGCAGACGAACCAGTAAACCCTCGTACAGTCGTACTCCCCTCCGCGTGGGAAACAACTGTCGAGTCTTCCCTACCTCCATGTCGTTCCCTTCCTAGGCCTCGCCATCGTCCACCGCCCTAGTGCTCTCGGCGCGGCATGGTCAACGTAGTCAAGGAACGGCTTCCATCGGACGTGGACTGTACGTGGAGAGGCTGACAGCTAGGTCCACGGCCGCAGCAAGGAAGTGCCTCGTTATTACGCGCAAAATAATTATTCCTCCACCTGACATTTGGGACCCACCGGAAGGGCCTCTGTATTTCACAAAAAAAACGTGCCCCCAGCCGACATGTCGGACCCACCAGCTATCTTCGCACGCAAGGAAGTGCCTCCTTATTATGCACAAAAAAATGAATACTCCCCCTGCCAGCTAGAACCCAACATAGTGGGAGGATGACTTGTGGGCCGACCAAGTTGACGGGGACGGAGGGCTTTGTAAACTTAGTCAATATGAACAATTCTAGCTCCTGTTACCGTACGATGTTCATCCAGCGGCCGTAGTGCTTCTTCAACCTCTGGTCTTCTTGCTCCAGCCGCCCAAACCAGCGTCGGTCGTGCCGCGTGCTCCTGCCTCCCGTGGCCGGCTGTGATGCCGCGGAGGCCTCACCGCCCCCTACTACTCCCACCGCTGGCCAGGCCATCCCTCTACTCACCCACACCCCCTGTTATTCTGCGGCGACAGCAGCCTCACGCCGCAGCCGGACCAGTGAATCCTCGTACTCCTCTTCGCATGGGCATCCACTGCTGCGTCTTCCCCGGCTCCAAGTCGTCCCCTTCCTAGGCCTCGCCATCGTCCACCACTGTGGTGCTCTCGGCGCGGCGTGGTCAACGTGGTCAAGGAACGACTTCCATCGGACATGGACTATACGTGGAGAGGCTGACAGCTGGGTCCACGGCCGCCGCAAGGAAGTGCCTCCTTATTACGCGCAAAATAATGATTCCTCCACCTGACAGCGGGGACCCACCGGACGGGCCACCGTATTTCACGAAAAAAACGATTCGCCCCCCCGACTGCTGGGACCCACCAGCTACATCTTCGCACGCAAGGAAGTGTGTCCGGGCAAAAAAAATGATTTGCCCCCCTGACTGCTGGGACCCACCAGCTACATCTTCGCATGCAAGGAAGTGCCTGACAGTCGGGACCCACCTGGTCGAAGCGTACGTAGCGTTGTCATTCTGGTCGCGAACGTGTATGTACATACTGGTCGATGTAGAGGCACGCACGTGTCGTAGATGTAGAGTCGCACACGTGTTGTAGTAGAGGCGCGCACGTAGCATGTATACGTACGTACATCAGCGAGGGTGCAAGAAAGAAAATACGGCCATGTACGTACATACAGGCAGGGTCTCTAACGCCTATCGCACATACGTACATAGCTGGGTCGGAACGGAGAAACAGTGTCGTCGTCGTGTTCATGGGGAGCCAACCGGCTGGGTCGGAATGGAATGCGTGGTCGTGTTCATTGGGAGGGCTTGGACAGAACAGGTGATGGAAACGAGGCCTGGCATACCGCACAATGGAGGAAACGGCCTTGTGTTCGACCGGCCACGTTTGAAACAGGGTCCTGTTGATCGAGAGGGGCCTGGCGTACCGCAAAACTGAGGAAACGGACCTCCTACGGTCGAAACGGGGGTCCTGTTGATCAGGAGGGGTGTGGCGTACCGCAAAACGGATGAAACGGACTTGTGTTGGAGTGCTACGGTCGAAACGGGGGTCATGTTCATCGGGAGGGGTGTGGCGTACCGCAAAACGGACGAAACGGACTTGTGCTGGAGCGCTACGGTCGAAACGGGGGGGGGGGAAGGGGTGTGGCGTACCGCAAAACGGGACTCCACGGGATATTGTTCACGTCCACCGTCGACCTCTTGCAGCCTCCACGGGCTACCGTCGACCATCTCCAGCCTCCACGGGCTCCTGTTCATCCAGCCTCCACCGCGCGCTACTCCACCAGCTATTGTTCAACCACCCCTCCACGGGCACCCCTCCGCCGTCTACTGTTCATCTAGCCCTCCACACCACGGGGTCCTGTTCAACCACCCCTCCACGGCCAGCCCTCCACCGTCTACTGTTCATCCAGCCCTCCACACCACGGGTTCCTGTTCATCCAGAGGCAACGCCACCGCTCACTGTTCATTCAACCCCCCCCCCCCGAAACGCTCACTGTTCATCCAATCGATCGGCTTCAGTTAGCAGCAGTAGCGAAGGAATCGCTCCATCGGGTTCAGTTAACAGCCATCAATCGATCCCTCGGGTTCAGTAACGTGTAGCCTGCAGTGCAATCGCTCGGGTTCAGTTAGAGCCCAACGCCTCGCTCGGCTTCAGTTAGAGCCAACGCCTCGCACACACACGCGTACGTACGAGAGAAACGCGCATCGCTCTGCCCCCGACCTCCCACATAACCGGCAACTCCCCAAAATTTTCCTCCCCCTCGCTTCTACCACGGTTTTTTCCGTCATGGACGGCCCAAAGAATGTCATGCAGTTGCATCTCCGGCCCGCCTTGGACGAAAAGCCCATTTTCTGTCATGATTTTTTTTCATAGAAGTAGGAGCCCACCACATCTATGATGATACCGGGTTTTGTCACAATTATCGTCATAGAAGTGTCATATGTATGACAGAAAAAAAAATCGTTCGGCCCAAAATGTCATGGATGTGTCTTTTTTTTGTAGTGGTATCCCTTGCTCGCTTGTGCACTTGTTGATTGTTGCATCATATAGGCTGCTCACCTAGTTGCATATCTAGACAACCTACTTTGTTGCAAAATTTAATTTGGTAAAGAAAAGCTAAAAATTGTTAGTTGCCTATTCACCCCCTCCCCTCTAGTCAACTATATCGATCCTTTCAATTGGTATTAGAGCGAGGTTTCTTTATTAAGGACTTGGTCGTACGATGAGTATGGTTGACACCATAGACGGTAGGGAGGAGCACTCCAGTGTGAATCCAAGCTCGTCTACGGGTGATGGGGGAACCGCGGTGTCTCGTGAGGAATTCAATGTGGCTTTGGACACATTGAAAACCTCCATGACCACCGAGGTTGAAAGCATCTTTAATAAATTCTTAGAAGGACTTAAACTATCCACCTCACCGTTGAAAGTGGGTGATCCAACTGACAAGGTGACGAATGCTAACTCCGACAAGGGGGAAGCTACTAGTCAAAAGTATCCTTCTACTAGTGTTAGAAATGGCACTGTCATCTTTGCCCATGTGGCACCTCCAATCTATGGAGGACCGATTCCTTCTACTCATTTAAATCATGCCGGCCCCCCACCTAAGATTGTGAAAAATGAGGACTTTGATTCTTGGGTTTATCGCTTCAAGCATCATTTAAATCATGTGAACACTAATCTTTGGAGAATCATTGAATAAGGTTTCCATCCACATGACCGATGCAACTGATGTCTACTACACAACCTTCTTCTTGTAGACGTTGTTGGGCTCCAAGTGCAGAGGTTTGTAGGACAGTGGAAAATTTCCCTCAAGTGGATGACCTAAGGTTTATCAATCTGTGGGAAGTGTAGGATGAATATGGTCTCTCTCAAACAACCCTGCAACCAAATAACAAAGAGTCTCTTGTGTCCCCAACACACCCAATACAATGGTAAATTGCATAGGTGCACTAGTTCGGCAAAGAGATGGTGATACAAGTGCAATATGGATGGTAGATACGAGTATTTGTAATCTGAAATTATAAAAACAGCAAGGTAACTAATGATAAAAGTGAGCGTAAACGGTATTGCGATGGTAGGAAACAAGGCATAGGGTTTATACTTTCACTAGTGCAAGTTCTCTCAACAATAATAACACAATTGGATCGTATAACTATCCCTCAACATGCAACAAAGAGTCACTCCAAATCCACTAATAGTGGAGAACAAACGAAGAGATTATGGTAGGGTACGAAACCACCTCAAAGTTATTCTTTCGGATCAATCTATTCAAGAGTTCGTACGAGAATAACACCTTAAGACACAAATCAACCAAAAACCCTAATGTCACCTCGATACTCCATTGTCACCTCAAGTATCCGTGGGCATGATTATACGATATGCATAACACAATCTCATATTCATCTATCCAACCAACACAAAGTACTTCAAAGAGTGCCCCAAAGTTTCTACCGGAGAGTCAAGACGAAAACGTGTGCCAACCCTTATGCATAGGTTCATGGGCGGAACCCGCAAGTTGATCACCAAAACATACATCAAGTGGATCACGTGAATATCCCATTGTCACCATATATAAGCACGGCAAGACATACATCAAGTGTTCTCAAATCCTTAAAAGACACAATCCGATAAGATAACTTCAAGAGGAAAACTCTATTCATCACAAGAGAGTAGAGGGGGAGAAACATCATAAGATCCAACTATAATAGCAAAGCTCATGGTACATCAAGATCGTGCCATAGAGGGAACACGAGAGAGAGAATACGAGAGAGAGAGAGAGATCAAACACATAGCTACTGGTACATACCCTCAGCCCCGAGGGTGAACTACTCCCTCCTCGTCATGCATAGCGCCGGGATGATGAAGATGGCCACCGGTGATGGGTTCCCCCTCCGGCAGGGTGCCGGAACGGGCCCCCGAGAGGTTTTTGGTGGCTACAGAGGCTTGCGGCGGCGGAACTCCCGATCTATCTTCGTCCTTGATGTTTTTAGGGTACGTGGAATTATATAGGCGAAAGAAGTCGGTCGAGGGAGCCTCGAGGGGCCCAGGAGACAGGGGCGCGCCTAGGGGGTGGGCGCGCCCTCCTATCTCCTGGCTTGCTCGAGCCTTCCCTCGCTTGAACTCCAAGTCTCCCGGATCATATCCTTTCCAAAAATCACACTCCAGAAGGTTTCATTCTTTTTGGACTCCGTTTGATAGTCCTTTTCTTCGAAATACTAAAAATAGGCAATAAAACTGCAATATGGGTTGGGCCTCCGGTTAATAGGTTAGTCCCAAAAGTAATATAGAAGTGTATAATAAAGCCCGTAATCATTCAAAACGGATAATAAAATAGCATGAATGCTTCATAAATTATAGATACGTTGGAGACGTATCAGCATGCCCAAGCTTAATTCCTACTCATCCTCGAGTAGGTAAATGATAAAGAAAGAATTTATGAAGTGTGAATGCTAGAAGGTGCACAAGTTTGATCAATGATAATTTCAATCACCTTCTCTAGCATGATTATATGTCATAACATTAGTTCATCTCATAAAACTTTTCATTATCAAGTAACAAGCTATTCACATGTTAAAGCATAGACCATAAACTTTCATGAAAACTAGCAAACTTCATTCTCAGTCATCAAACAATTACAATTCATCTTATTTTCAGGAAGGGTCTATGTCAGAGCTTTGATTTAGCAAACTCCACATACTCAACTATCATATAGTCTTCTACAATTGCTAACACTCACGCAATACTTGTGGTTATGGAGTTTTAATCGGACACTGAGAAAGATAGGGGCTTATAGTGTTGCCTCCCAACATATTCACCTTTGGGTGATGTCAATAATAATAGTTCATGCTAACTTACATCCAATTGGATATATATATATATATATATATATATATATATATATATATATATATATATATATATATCAGGATCTTTCCAACACGAGGTGCTTGCCAAAGGATATTATAAAAAAGGGAAAGGTGAAGATCACCTTGACTCTTGCATAAAGTAAAAGACATAAAGTAAAAGATAGGCCCTTCGCAGAGGGAAGCAGGGATTTGCAGAGGTGCTAGAGCTCAATTTTGAAATAGAGATAAATAAGTTTGAGAGGTATGATCTCATTGTCAACATAACAACCAAGAGTTCCCAATATCTTCCATACTACATACATTATAGGCGGTTCCCAAATAGAATGGTAAAAGTTTTTTACTCCCCCTCCACCAACAATCATCAATCCATGGCTTGCCCGAAGCAACGGGTGCCTCCAACTAACATCAAACCTGGGGGAGTTTTGTTTGCAATTATTTTTTATTTGATTTTGATCTATTGATCATGGGACTGGGCATCCCGGTTACCAGCCATTTTTCTCATGAATGATGAGCGGAGTCCACTCATCTTGAGAATAACCCACCTAGCATGGAAGATACTAACAGCCCCTAGTCGCTACATGAGTGATTCGGGCATACAAAACAGATTATTATTTGAAAGTTTAGAGTTTGGCACATGCAAATTTACTTGGAACGGCAAGTAAATACCGCATATAGGTAGGTATGGTGGAAACTCATGGCAAAAACTGGGTTTAAGGATATTTGGAAGCACAAGTAGTATGTCTACTTGGTGCAAGGAATTTTGGCTAGCATGAGGGGGGAAGGCAAGCTCAACATGTTTGAATGATCCATGACAATATACTTTAACTAAGATGTGAGAGAACATAACCCATTATGTTTTCTTCCTTGTCCAACATCAACTCTTTAGCATGTCATACTTAATGAGTGCTCACAATTATAAAAGATGTCTAGGATAGTATATTTTTATGCGAAATCTCTCTTCCTTCAACATTCTTTCATGAATTGTTCAAATGACCAATACAATGCTTGCTAACCTGAAATAAACTTACTACCTCTACTTCTTAGATGTGAAGTCATTACTCCCCATGGGATAAGCAAAGGAGACATCTATAATTTCAGATTTATGACATTCAACTCATTCAACCATTTACTCATAGGATATAAGTGAAGCACACGACTAAATGAAAAGCTACTCCAAAAAGATATAAGTGAAGATCAATGAGTAGCTAAATAATTATGTAGCTATATGAAGACTCTCTCTCATTTAAGAATTTAAGATCTTGGTATTTCATTCAAACAGCAAGCAAGGCAAAATAAAATGACATTGCAAGGATAACACAACTCATGTGAAGAAGCAAAAACTTAGGTTCAACCGATACTAACCGATAGTTGTTGAAGAAGAAAGGTCGGATGCCTAACGGGGCATCCCCAAGCTTAGATGCTTGAGACTTCTTGAAATATTATCTTGGGGTGCATTGGGCATCCCCAATATTGAACTTTTGTGTCTCCTTAATTCTTCTCATATCATGGTTTCTCCTTTTATCAAAAGTTTCATCCACACCAAACTCAACAAGAACTCGTGAGATAAGTTAGTATAAAATAATGCAAAATCATATCATTCTCTACTGTAACAAATCACTAAAATTATTACTCAACATTGCTTACTAATTTTCTCTGCATATTTAATATTCCTATCCTCAAATAGAATCATTAAACAAGCAAACATATGCAAACAATGCAACCATAACAGCAATCTACCAAAACAGTATAGTCTGTAAAGAATGCAAGATTCATCATACTTCCCTAACTCCAAAAATTATGAGAAAAATACTACGCTGTAAAAGATTTATCAGATCTCAATATGCAAAAATATTCAACCTTATATCATTCTCTGAATTTTGTTGGGAATTTTTTTAACAGCAGTAAACTTTCTGTTTTGAAACAGCAAGATGCATACTTGCAAAATAAGCATGGTAAAGGCTATCCTTGAATTTTTTATTGAAAATATAGATGCAAAACATTATTCTAAATAACAGAAAGCAAATACTAATAAAACAAAATGACGCTCCAAGCAAAACACATATCATGTGGCGAATAAAAATATAGCTCCAAGTAAAGTTACCGATAAACGAAGACGAAAGAGGGGATCCCTTCCGGGGCATCCCCAAGCTTAGTCTCTTGCTTGTCCTTGAATATTACCTTGGGGCATTGGGCATCCCCAATCTTAGGCTCTTTCCACTCCTTATTCCATAGTCCATCGAATCTTTACCCAAAACTTGAAAACTTCAACCACACAAAACTCAAAACAAAACTCGTAAGCTCCGTTTGTATAAGAAAATAAAACCACCACTTAGGTACTGTAATTAACTCATTCTAAATTCATATTGGTGTAATATCTACTGTATTCCAACTTCTCTATGGTTCATACCCTCCGAAACTACTCATAGATTCATTAAAATAAGCATACAACACATAGAAAACAGAATCTGTCAAAAACAGAACAGTCTGTAGTAATCTGTATCAAACGTATACTTCTGGAACTCAAACAATTCTGAAATAAATTGGTGGACCTGAGGAATTTGTATATTAATCATCTGCAAAAATAATCAACCTAAAATCACCCTCCAGTAAAAAATGGCAGCTAATATCGTGAGCGCAATAGTTTCTGTTTTTTACAGCAAGATCATAAAGACTTCACCCAAGTCTTCCCAAAGGTTCTACTTGGCACAAACACTAATTAAAACATAAAACCACATCTAACCAGAGGCTAGATGAATTATTTATTACTAAACAGGAACAAAAAGCAAGAAACAAAAATAACATTGGGTTGCCTCCCAACAAGCGCTATCGTTTAACGCCCCTAGCTAGGCATGATGCTGAGAATGATGCTCACATAAAAGATAAGAATTGAAATATAAAGAGAGAATCATAAAGAATATGACTAGCACATTTAAGTCGAACCCACTTCCTATGCATAGGGATTTTGTGAGCAAACAAATTATGGGAACAATAATCAACTAGCATAGGAAGGTAAAACAAGCGTAACTTCAAGATTTTAAGCACATAGAGAGGAAACTTGGTATTATTGCAATTCCTACAAGCATCCATTCCTCTCTCATAATAATTTTAAGTAGCATCATGAATGAATTCAACAATATAACCAGCACCTAAAGCATTCTTTTCATGATCTACAAGAACAGAAAATTTACTACTCTCCACATAAGCAAAATTCTTCTCATTTGGAATAGTGGGAGTATCATAAGAAACTTGAATACTATAAATTGTTTCCACATTAAAAGAGTAATATTAAGAAAAAGTGTAATCATAATCATGACAAGTTTCATGGCTATCATTATTCCTAATAGCATACAAGTCATCACAATAATCATCATAGATATCAACTTTGTTCTCATAATCAATTGGAACCTCTTCCAAAATAGTGGAATCATCACTAAATAAAGTTGACACTCTTCCAAATCCACTTTCATGTTCATCACAATAAGATTCAACATCCTCCAAAATATGGGATCACTACTTCCTAAAGTTGACACTATTCCAAACCCACTTTCATCAATATAATAATCATAAATAGGAGGCATGCTTTCATCATAATAAATTTTCTCATCAAAACTTGGGGGACAAAAAATATCATCTTCATCAAACATAGCATCCCCAAGCGTGTGGCTTTGCATATCATTAGCATCATGGATATTCAAGGAATTCATACTAAAAACATTGCAATCATGCTCATCATTCACATATTTCATGCCAAGCATTCTATGTAATTCTTCTTCTAGCACTTGAGCACAATTTTCCTTTTCATCATACTCACGGAAGATATTAAAAAGATGAAGCGTATGAGACAAACTCAAATCCATTCTTTTTAGTTTCTTTTATAAACTAAACTAGTGATAAAACAAGAAAAAAAAGATTCGATTGCAAGATCTAAAGATATACCTTCAAGCACTCACCTCCCCGGCAACGGCGCCAGAAAAGAGCTTAGTTGACGGGGTGTGAGTGCCGCTTACCTAGCCTCCCCGGCAACAGCGCCAGAAAAGAGCTTGATGTCTACTACACAAACTTCTTCTTTTAGACGTTGTTGGGCCTCCAAGTGCAGAGCTTTGTAGGAAAGTAGCAAATTTCCCTCAAGTGGATGACCTAAGGTTTATCAAACCGTGGGAGGCATAGGATGAAGATGGTCTCTCTCAAACAACCCTGCAACCAAATAACAAAGAGTCTCTTGTGTCCCCAACACACCCAATACAATGGTAAATTGTATAGGTGCACTAGTTCAGCGAAGAGATGGTGATACAAGTGCAATATGGATGGTAGATACGAGTATTTGTAATCTGAAATTATAAAAACAGCAAGGTAACTAATGATAAAAGTGAGCGTAAACGGTATTGCAATAGTAGGAAACAAGGCATAGGGTTCATAATTTCACTAGTGCAAGTTCTCTCAACAATAATAACATAATTGGATCGTATAACTATCCCTCAACATGCAACAAAGAGTCACTCCAAATCCACTAATAGTGGAGAACAAACGAAGAGATTATGGTAGGGTACGAAACCACCTCAAAGTTATTCTTTCGGATCAATCTATTCAAGAGTTCATACTAGAATAACACCTTCAGACAGAAATCAACCAAAACCCTAATGTCACCTAGATACTCCATTGTCACCTCAAGTATCCGTGGGCATGATTATACGATATGCATCACACAATCTCAGATTCATCTATCCAACCAACACAAAGTACTTCAAAGAGTGCCCCAAAATTTCTATCGGAGATTCAAGACAAAAACGTGTGCCAACCCTTATGCATAGGTTCATGGGCGGAACCCGCAAGTTGATCACCAAAACATACATCAAGTGGATCACGTGAATATCCCATTGTCACCACAGATAAGCACGGCAAGACATACATCAAGTGTTCTCAAATCCTTAAAAGACTCAATCTGATAAGATAACTTCAAGAGGAAAACTCAATTCATCACAAGAGAGTAGAGGGGGAGAAACATCATAAGATCCAACTATAATAGCAAAGCTCTCGGTACATCAAGATCGTGCCATAGAGGGAACACGAGAGAGAGAGAGAGAACACATAGCTACTGGTACATACCCTCAGCCCCGAGGGTGAACTACTCCCTCCTCGTCATGGATAGCACCGGGATGATGAAGATGGCCACCGGTGATGGGTTCCCCCTCCGACAGGGTGCCGAAATGGGCTCCCGAGAGGTTTTTGGTGGCTACAGAGGCTTGCAGCGGCGAAACTCCCGATCTATCTTCGTCCTTGATGTTTTTAGGGTACGTGGACTTATATAGGTGAAAGAAGTTGATCGGGGGAGCCTCGAGGGGCCCAGGAGACAGGGGGCGTGCCCAGGGGGGTGGGCGCGCCCTCCTATCTCCTTTCTTGCTCGAGCCTTCCCTAGCTTGAACTCCAAGTCTCCCAGATCATATCCTTTCCAAAAATCACGCTCCTAAAGGTTTCATTCCGTTTGGACTCTGTTTGATATTCGCTTCTTCGAAATACTGAAACAGGCAATAAAACAGCAATATGGGCTGGGCCTCTAGTTAATAGGTTAGTCCCAAAAGTAATATAAAAGTGTATAATAAATCCCATAATCATACAAAACAAATAGTAAAATAGAATGAATGTTTCATAAATTATAGATACATTGGAGACGTATCAGCAACTTCTCCCCTAGAGAAGCCGTGGACCATCAATTCAATGAGAATGCTCTCTTCATCATTCAAGATGCAGTTCTACCTGAAGATCTCCCTCATCTTCGACCCTTTGCCATGGCCAAAGACGCATGGCATTGCGTTGTTTACCTCTATAAGGGAAGTGCAAGCATTCAACGCTCCAACTATGAAGTAGTGCAAGATGAAGCCGATGAGTTTGCAATGAAAGAAGATGAAGAACCTCGTGAGCTCTTTCGGAGAGTTACCGGTCTCACTCCGAGATCATGGGAGCAAGGACACGGATGACAATTGGATCAAGCACAAGTTTCTCAAATCAATGATGCCTTACCACAAGGCCCTGTCCTCCGTCATCCGTCAAAGACCGGACTTCCACTCCTTGACCTCAAATGAAGTGTTGGATGAGTTTGTAGCAATGTGGATCTTGGACAAGACCGCCAACAAGGCGGTGTTGCGCTCTCAAAGGGTGAAGAAGCCCAACCTTGCCTTAAAGGCCAAGGTTATTGTGGAAGAAGGGGAAGAAGAGGAAGATGAGGAGAGCAACCCCGAAGATACAAAATATGATTATCATGAGCACATGGCTCTTGCTTCAAGGCAATTTTGGAGCAAGAAGAACACAAGGCCCAACTTTAACAAGAACAACTCAAGTGGGTTCAAGGTCAAGCAATGTGTGAGAACATGTTACAATTGTGGCAATGTGAGCCATTTTGTTGTGGATTGCCCTTATGAGAAGCGAGAAGACAATGGTGGCAAGCTCATCTGAAAGGACAAAGCCAAGTCCTTCCCAAACAAGAACAACTTCACCAAAAAGACTCCTACTCGAGGATTGGTGGTTCAAGAAGAATGCCATGAGGATGATGATGATGATGAAGATAGTGAATCCATGGCCATGGCCTCCGTTGCCATTGCCACATCTCCACGGGTGTCCCTCTTCAACTCGCCCAATGAGAACATCACCGCCAAGTGTCTCATGGCTAAAGTCACCAACAAGGTAACCCCCAACATCAAAACCACCATAATTACTAATCCCATTGATGAGAGTGAGGGATCTAATGAGGAAGCGAATGAGTTTGAGTCTTTTATGAGTAACCTCAATGGCAAATCCAAGAAGCACTTTGTTGCTCTCTTGGAACAACTTGGTGAAGCCAATGACATGATCGAGGCTCATGAAGAAACCATCTCTAAGATGGAAGGTCATAGTCGTGACTATGCCGATGAGATATCAGATCTCTCTAATGCTCTTGAGGAAGATCGTGGGCATCGTTTGGCTCTTAAGGAGTCACACAACGATGACCATGCTAAGTTAAAGAAAGATCTTGATCATGCTCTTGTTGTGTCTCATGTGTTAACTTCCGAGAAGGCTAAACTTGGCGTTGACCATGCTAGACTCAAGGAGGAGTTTGATTTACTTGACAAGGCCCACAAGGTTTTGAAGGGTGCTCATGCTAGCCTCAAGGAGTCTCATGCTCAACTCCAAGTTAAGATAACCAAAGAAAAGGCCACCTTTCCTCATATGGCATTAACTGATAATGCAAATGCCACTAACCCGTGTTGTGAGCATGTGCATCTTGTGGAGGAGAATGCGAAGTTGAAGGAGCAACTTGAGAAAGGCCTTGTGACATGCATACAAGGTGAGAAGAACCTCAACGACCTTTTGAGCAATCAAAAGGAAGTTGTGGCCAAGGAGGGAGTTGGGTTCACACCCAAGTCCAAGAACAAGAAGAACGACAAGACCAAACGACCTCCTCCTCTCAAGAAAACTTTTGTGAAGGAGGGAGAGGGTTCTCCTAAGGAGAAGAAGAACAATGTGAAGGGTCGTGATCTCAAAAAGGGCAAAGCCATTTCTTCCAACAAAGCCGGCGACTTTAACCCTTCTTATGTGTTGTGCCGTGCTAGTGATGGGCATGTTTATGATAAATTTGTTGGTTCTTCTTATGAGTACATTGAATGGTCTATTTGGGTTCCTAAGACCCTTGTTACTACCATCAAATGACCCATTACTAAATGGGTACCTAAAACCAAGCATTGATCTCGTGTAGGTGTTTGCTTCCGGTGGGGGATCATGGTTGCTCAATAGTGGAGCAACAAATCATATGACCGGGAGCAAGGACTTGGTGGTGGACGTGCATAAGATCCCATCTATGCCAACCAATGTCTAGTGGGGTGATGCCTTGTCTTCTAAGGTATTGGGTCTTGGCAAGGTTGTCATTTCTCATGATCTAACAATCGAGAAAGTCATGATTGTTGAGTCCCTTGCATACAATCTACTTTCTGTTCATCAACTTGCACTCATGGGCTTTGCCACTTTCTTTGATATTGATACCGTGGCCCTCTTGTGGAGCAAGACTCTTAAAGTAGCCTTTGTTGGGCATGTCGAGAATGGTCTCTATGTGATTAACTTTTCGGAGCGACCCACTAAGACCGCGACATGCCTAATGGCTAAAGTTGATGTGGGATAGCTTTGGCATTGCCGTTTAGCCCACGTCAATATGAGATCTTTGCAAAGTCTTCTCAAGGGGGACCATGTCCGTGGACTAACAAATGTTAGTTTTGCCAAAGATCGTGCTTGTAGTGCTTGTATCGAAGGAAAGCTTCATGAAAAGGCTCACCCTCCCACGACTATCATATACTCGAAGAGACCCTTGGATCTCCTTCACATGGATCTCTTTGGGCCTCCATCCTTTGATAGTCTTGGAGGTAGAAAGTATTGCTTGGTGATTGTGGATGATCATTCAAGGTACACTTGGGTATTTTTCTTCAAGAGGAAGAGTGAGACTCAACAAACCGTCATCGACTTTGCAAATGAAGCTCAACGTCAACATGATGCAAAGATCTTGACAATAAGAAGTGACAACGGCACCGAGTTCAAGAACTACACCTTGGATGAGTTTCTTAGTGATGAGGGGATCAAGCATCAATATGTTGCACCGTATACCCCTCAACAAAATGGTGTCGCGGAGAGGAAGAACCGGACGTTGATGGATGCGGCAAGGACCATGACGGCGGAGTTCAAGTCTCGATACAACTTTTGGGCTGAAGCCATCAACACAGCATGTCATGCATCCAATCGGCTCTATCTCCGCAAAGGCTTGAACAAGACTCCTTATGAAATACTTACCGGTAACAAGCCCAACCTCAAGTACTTCCGGGTGTTCGGGTGTAAGTGTTTCATTCTCAAGAAAGGTGTTCGCTTGTCTAAATTTGAGGCTAGAGCTTATGAGGGCATATTTGTTGGTTATGCTACAAACTCTCATGCTTACCGTGTCCTCAACAAGTCCACCGGACTCATTGAGGAGACGTGTAACGTGGAGTTTGACGAAAATAACGGCTCCCAAGTGGAGCAAAGTGGTACTTGTGATGTAGGTGATGAAATTCCTCCCCAAGCCATAAGAAGAATGGGTGTGGGTCATATCCTACCCATTGAGGAACCCCTTGTGGCCGAAGGAGAAGGACAATGCTCCACTCAAGTGGAGCCATCACCAACCCAAGACCCACACGCTTCCGAAGAACAAAGTGAAGGCCCTCAACCTCATGAACAAGACCAAGGGCAAGATCAACCTCAAGATGGTGGTGAACCACCAAATGATGCCCAAGGTCAAGTTCTCCCCCTCGAGCAAGTTCAAGATCAAGAGCAAGCTCAAGATCTAGAACAAGCTCAAGACGGCGCTCAAGATAATCAAGTTAACCCTCCTCCTTCCACATCCGAGGAGGAATTAGAGCGTCGTGCCGGAAGATTGCTTCCAAGCTCACCACCAAAGGTCATCTCATGGAGAATGTGGTTGGAAGCCTAAGAAAGGGGGTAAGCACTCGTAGACAATTAGCAAACTATTGTGAACATCACGCGTTTGTCTCTTGTGTTGAACCCCAAAAGGTCTATGAGGCGCTCGAAGATTCGGATTGGCTCAATGCCATGCATGAAGAACTCAACAACTTCGAGTACAAAAAGGTGTGGAGATTGGTGCCAAGGCCATTGGGGAACCACAATGTCATTGGAACCAAGTGGATATTCAAGAACAAGCAAGATGCTCATAGGACCATCGTTCGCAACAAGGCAAGATTGGTAGCACAAGGCTACTCCCAAGTCGAGGGTATCAACTACGGTGACATCTTTGCTCCCGTTGCTCACCTTGAATCCATTCTCTTGTTGATTTCTTATGCTTCCCATCACAACTTTAATTTACAACAAATGGATGTGAAGAGTGCTTTTCTTAATGGTCCTATTAATGAGTTGGTTTATGTCAAGAAACCCCTCGGGTTCGAGGATCCCTACTTCCCGGATCATGTGTATCAACTCGATAAGGCACTCTATGGCCTTAAGCAAGCCCCACATGCGTGGTATGACCACCTTACTAAGTTGTTGCTAGATCGTGGATTTGAGGTTGGGCAAATCGATCCCACTCTTTTTACTAAGAAGGTCAAAGTGGAGTTGTTTGTGTGCCAGCTATATGTTGATGATATTATCTTTGGTTCCCCTAACAAAGCTTTCAATGAGGAATTTGCTGCTCTCATGACCTCTAAGTTCAAGATGTCGTCGATGGGAGAGTTGAAGTTCTTCCTCGGTTTCGATATCAAGCAAAGAAGAGAAGGTACCTTCATCAACCAAGCCAAATACACTCAAGACATGCTAAAAAGATTCAAGCTAAGCAATGTCAAGCCGGCTTCTACTCCAATGCCCCCCAAGTGCCAATTTGACATTGATCCCAATGGTAAAGCGGTGGATCAAAAGGTATATCGCTCCATGATTGGCTCCTTGCTTTACCTTTGTGCATCTAGACCGGATATCATGTTGAGTGTGGGAATGTGTGCACGGTTTCAAGCCGCACCAAAGGAAAGCCACTTTGTGGTGGTCAAGCGAATCTTTCGATATTTGGCTCATACCCCAAACTTTGGCTTATGGTACCCAAGAGGAGCAAACTTCAAGCTAGAAGGATACACGGATTCCGATTGGGCGGGAGACAAAGTGGATAGGAAGTCCACTTCTGGAGGGTGCCAATTTCTTGGTTGCTCTTTGGTGAGTTGGCCTTCCAAGAAGCAAAGTTGTGTGTCTCTCTCGTCCACCGAAGCGGAGTATGTGGCGGCTGGTAGTTGTTGTGCACAACTCTTATGGATGAGGCAAACTTTAAAGGAGTACGGTGTCATTTGTGACAAAGTGCCTCTTTGGTGTGACAATGAAAGTGCCAGCAAGATTTCTCTCAACCCGGTGCAACATTTCAAGACGAAGCATATTGAGATTGGGTATCACTTCATCCGGGATCACATTAGACGAGGGGAGATCGAGCTCAAGTATGTCAACACTCGTGATAACCTTGCAGATATTTTCACGAAGCCCTTGGATGAAGCAAGATTTCGCGAGTTAAGGCATGAGTTAAATATCGTCGATTCGAGCAATGTGACTTGAACCCATGCACACCCCACCATATTCAACTTGTTTTCTAGTTTAGGTGTAGGCATGGACATAAGGGGAGTGTTGTTCTCTCAATGAACTCTCCCTCCCCCCATTATGCATAAATTGATCGTGTCTTTCACATTAACCATTTTTTATGGTACTTGTGCTTCAAGGACGAGTTTTGGTCATGGGCCCAAGGTTAAAATCTTTGCGGCGCCATACCTCTTGACTCAAACATAGGTGGCCTCGGCCACCGCCCTCTCTTGAAGAGGTGTGTTTCTTGTCCCCTTGCTAGTGTTCTCGCTGCCGAGTTTTATTTCCTCTTCTTGCCATTGGCTTTCTCTTCTTTTTGAGCAAAGCCATTTGATGTCTAGTTGTTGAGCCTTGTTGGGCGGTACTACCACTGGTGGTGCGCCGTACTACCGCTTAAGTTGACAAGCGGTACTACAGCCCACCAGCGCGGTACTACCGCTGAGGGGCGGGACCAGGGGGTTATGTCGGGGCAGGGGGAGGTTTCATCTCCCCCATACCCATTCGCTCCGCCCCCTCATTCCTCTTCGTCTCTCCAGCATCGCCTCACCGCGGGAGGGCTCCGGCGGGCCATCGTCTCTAGGCTATCCCTCTCCATTTCCTTCGGTGGAGTCGATCCCCACCTCGTCGTCTTGCCATGGATGCCGGTATTGCCCCCGTTCCTCCTCTCCTTTTGTCTAGATTTCATATCTAGTGTCTTAGGGGCAATAGTGGTTGCATCTCTCAATTTTTGGCTAAATCTAGGCTTGAGTAGGTTGGAGAAGGCAACTAGACTATTTGGATTCTTGTTTGGTACGAGTATTTTTGAATTTGGCAGGCCGGTAGTGCCGGATTTGACCATGGCAGTAGGGAACCGCTGTTTCCCCGTCTCGAGCGGTACTACCGCTCCCATTGGCGTGGTACTACCGCTCGGGCGGTACTGCCGCTTCCGGGTTGTGGTACTACCGCTGCTTGCCCAGTTCCATCATGATCCTACCATTTCCTGGTCTCGTTCATTGTGTTTGTTAGCTTATGCTCGTTCTTTCTGGTTGTTTCGTGTGTTCGTGTGTTTGGTTCCATGTGATGAACATCCTGAGCAGCAAGCCCGCCGTGTCAACCCCGGTCATGCTATGTCAAAGCGCTACCGCACTTCTGAGTCAGTAGGTGGTTCATCTAGTGCTCCACCGCCGCCAGCGGGTGCTTCCTCAAGTGCTCCACCTCCGCCTCAGCTCAAGAAGAAGTCTGCCATCAAGCCGAAGCCGAGGGGCAAAACTGTGACTGAAATGAATGCCAAGGAGTTCTGGGCAAGGCGTCGCCGCAACCCCTATGTGGAAGACCAAGAACCCACTTTGGTCAACCATCCATTCTGGAACCGCTTTCAGTTTTCCATCTTCTTTGATGTGATCAAGGACAAGAAGAATCTCTATGTTGATGTGCGCTCCATCGACACGGACTTTATGGAGAAGGACCCTGAGTACTTTGGTGAAGCCCTTCAGATGTGCTCTCCGCTGAACATTCTCAGAATCATGCAGTTCAACAAGGACTTTGATGCAGATTTGGTGGCTCAATTCTATGCCACTGTCCATCTAGGAACTGATGAGGAAAGGACTGTGACTTGGATGACAAATGGCAAGTTGCTTTCTGTCAAGTGGAAGGCCTTCATGGAGTTACTTGGGGTGGAAGATCATGGGCTTGAGACTCCAGTCAGTTTCTGCCCTCACCGCAATGCAACCTCCACTCACAAGCAAGCCCTCTGGCCCTACTATTCTATGAAGATTCACCCCGAGACTAAGAAGAAAACCTATGAGCTGCCTGCCTTCCTGGACATCCTTCACCGTGTCCTCCGAGAGACTCTCTTCCCTCGCATCGGGAATCTGGATATGGTCCAGTCCTATCTTGTGGACATGCTTCTCTTCTGCCAGCACAAGAAGGAAGCGAACACTGGCGAGTCCTTGGACATCTCTCATGTTATGTGGTCTGAACTTCTATCTGCTATATCTGAGCGCAAGTGCCCGATCTATGGACCATTCATCATGTTACTCATTGAGAAGGCCTAGGCACATGTCTATCCCAGGGTCCTGCTGGAAACTGGAGATTTGATTTCTCATGAGATCAAGCGTCTGAGGAAGAAGGACAATTAGGGCACCCCGGCCCCTAAAGCTGGGGTTACATCTTCTGCTGCTTCCATGGAGATTGAGGACGAAGCTGATGCGGATGATGCCGCTGACTATGAGCCTTCTGGAGCAGAGCCCTCTTGGGCAAAGAAGCTCAAGCTCAAGATGAAGAAGCTTTTCTGCATGGAGTCTCATGGTCAGTACATGACTCATGTGGCTAAGAAGAAGGCCAGGGGACATCACAAGGAGCTCATGCGTCAGTTGGGTGCGACCGTTAACAGTGGATCTGAGGGCCAGATAACTGAGGAGGAGGAGTGGATTCACCAGCACTGCCCGTGGACAGATTCAGATGCCGAGCAGTTTCCGACCGATGACAGCGGTGTAGGCGATCCCGCTGGGATATGATGTTCGAGATCCTCAGCGTGCTATCACCTGGAGCTATAGCAGCACTCTTTGCCTTTTTGGTGTCTCGATGCCAAAGGGGGAGAGAGTTTAGGGATTTGTGTCGTTTGTTGAGTTGCGAGTGTTTCTTTGTGGTGTCATTGTGTTTTCTCGCCATTTGCTTTGTTTGGTTTTGTGCCAGTGAGGCCTAAGTTCCCGACATATGGTGTGAGACATATGCTACCTTATCTTTATATTATCATTATCTATGTCTATCTAGTACTTCGGTATCTTATGAGTTGCATGCCTATCCTGTTATTTACCCTGCTCTCGTATATCCTGCTTAGGTTGTTGGTCTCTAAAATATAGGGGGAGTATTGATCCTAGTATGTGTGATGTGCAGTCCAAAGCACTAGAAAGCACACATCTAGGGGGAGCTCGCCTATACTTTAGAGTTGTGGGGTTTGCTTATGTCCTATGTCTTTTCCCGTTTGTGCAAATCCCTTATTGTCATCAATCCACCAAAAAGGGGGAGATTGTAAGGGCATATTTATTCCTAAGGTGTTTTGGTGATTGATGACAATTCTTTCGCGGACTAATCGTGTGCATTGAGTTTTTCAGAGATTCATTCTTTGGCACGAGACGGTTCCCTCCCCTTGGAGTGTTATTCAAGACGGTGCAGCTCTTTCGGTTCTATGTTGGTGGACTAGTTTCATAGGAGTCACCTTTCTATCAAGAGGGGGTCCGCTTTGGTAAGGCTAGGGTGGAATCAGCACGTACACATCCTTGTCACACCCTCTGAGCCTTTCCGCTTCAATGGAGAGCTCATTCCCCTTCTTTTGAGAATCGTTTGGTCCCAGTGGTAGTATCGCGGGCCACAGCGGTAGTACCGCCCGAGGGTTACAAGTGGCAGTACCGCTCCACAGCGGTAGTACCGCTTGAAGCCTTCCATCGTAGTACCGCTGCGGCTCCGTGCTCCTACCGCCTCGACTCGAGGGTTCTTTTCTTGTGTCGGGTTTTGCGGCACTAGTTGCGGTAGTAGAGGTGGTAGTACCGCTCTTAAGCGGTAGTACCGCCCCTACCTCCACGGTAGTACCGCTCTGGGTCCAGATCCTTCGCTCCCCTCTTCTGCGCGGCAGTACCGCAAGGTGAGACGGTAGTACCGCTGGCCATAGCGGTAGTACCGCCCATCCCAGTGGTAGTACCGCTCTCTCTGGGGCTGCTTTGGGGGGTAACGGTTGGATTGTTCCCCCCACTATATAAGGGGGTCTTCTTCCCCAAAGTTGACTTACCTCTTCCCCCAAAAGCTCCATTGTTGCTCCAAGCTCCATTTTCGCCCGATCTCTCTCCCTAGCCAATCAAACTTGTTGATTTGCTCGGGATTGGTTGAGAAGGCCCCGATCTACACTTCCACCAAGAGAAATTTGATTCCCCCAGTAATCCCTAGCGGATCTTGTTATTCTTGGGTGTTTGAGCACCCTAGACGGCTGAGGTCACCGCGGAGCCATAGTCCATTGTGGTGAAGTTTCGTGGTGTCATTGGGAGCCTCCAATCAAGTTGTGGAGATAGCCCCAACCTTGTTTGTAAATGTTCGATCGCCGCCTTCAAGGGCACCAATAGTGGAATCACGACATCTCGCATTGTGTGGGGGCGTGAGGAGAATACGGTGGCCCTAGTGGCTTCTTGGGGAGCATTGTGCCTCCACACCGCTCTAACGGAGACGTCCCTCAAAAGGAAGGAACTTCGGTAACACATCCTCGTCTCCATCGACTCCATTCTTGGTTATCTCGTGCCTTTACTTGTGCAAGCTTATTTTGTGTTGTATCCCTTGCTCGCTTGTGCACTTGTTGATTGTTGCATCATATAGGTTGCTCACCTAGTTGCATATCTAGACAACCTACTTTGTTGCAAAGTTTAATTTAGTAAAGAAAAGATAAAAATTGTTAGTTGCCTATTCACCCCCCCCCCTCTAGTCAACTATATCGATCCTTTCATCCTCCAATCCGGTTCAACACCAGCGCACGTGTCGAAGTCGACCTCCACTTCGTCCGGGATCATGTTGCCTTGGAAGAGACAAGAGTTTTCCATGTACCCTATGGATCGCAATTTACTGATGTGTTCACCAAAGGATTGCCTACAATTGTCTTTCAAGACTTCCGAGGCTGTCTAACATCCACCCCGGCTGCGCGGGGGGGGGGGGGGGGGTTAACTCATGTTCATAGTTCTGTAAGGCACATTTGTGTGTAAGTGTAAAGTAATATTGGGGATATAGATTATCGGAAACTTATAGATCGACCCAAGATAAAGGTTAAATCGGCCGATTTATCTTATCGGTCAGAGACACCGGTAAGCAATAAATTGGCTGATATCTTGAACAGTAGTGTAAACTGCATGCATCTGTTCTAACTTCCTTCTCTTCCTTAGGATTCTGAGCCACCTCTCCACGTCTCCACGTGAGAGGGCATGCGTGCCTGAGTGCCTCTGATCACGGGAGTAGTTAGAGGCTCCTCCTATATGTAAGTGTAACATGTACTGCAGTGAATAACGGATATAGTTTGCACAGATCTCTCTTCTACTCCAACGCGCACCATGCCTTCCCCCTCCGTCAACCCGGAACATGGCGAGGTCAGCACAGACGAAATCCTCGCCCCCTACGCTGCCATGCCAACGAGAGCCACGGGCGCCGAGGGCTTCGCCTCCTTCCTGCGCACCCATGGCGAGGTGGACGCGCTCTGCGAAAAGTACGGCGTACCAAAGGATCAGTACACCGCGCACCCCGCCGGCGACCTGCGCGCGAACTCGACGCCGCCACCGGGGGCCATCTGCGTGTACGCGCGCGCACTGGAGGCCGGCATGCGCGTCCCGCTGCAGGGCTTCTTCCGCGAGGTCCTCGCCCACTTCGGCATCTCGCCTGCCCAGCTCACGCCCAACGGGTGGCGCGTCATGGAGGGCTTCCTGGTGCTCTGCGACTCCGCCGACGTGCCTCCGTCGCTCACGGTGTTCCGGCGCTTCTTCCACCTGTCCGTCTACGACCGAAGGCACAAGAAAGGATGGTACTTCTTCGTGTCCAGGGGGGGTAGCTCCAGCTTGCGCTTCACGGGGATGCCCAACCGGAATTCCAAATCCATCGTGGGCTGGAAACACGACTTCTTCTTCCTCTCGTCGCCGGCGCCGTGGCATTGCGCGGTGGATTGGGGCGAGCCGTCCAAGCGCTCCTTCAGAAACCCGGCGCTCACCCTTGAGGAAAACGAATCGGCGGTGAAGCTGCTAGCTGCTCACGGTGGCGCCGCTGTTGATCTCAGGGACCTGCTCCCTGCTACGTGCCCATGGCAGCGCCGCTATCCCTGCAAAACCAATCTTGCTGTCGCCGCATCCCCGCCGCCGCCGCCTTCTTCAAGTCGTACTACTTCCCGTTCTAAAGGCATGCATCCCTCTGTTGATGATATGTTGAAGATTATGCCGGCGGAGAAGGCGGCCGCGTCGGCGTCGGCGAAGAAGAGGACTTGGGAGGAAGCCAACGGCGGGGAGGAGGTTCCGCCTCTTTCAGTTCTGTCCTGTGTGCACTCGCCACCGCCACAGCACTTCCCCAGCAGGCACAACGGACACACCACAGACTGGGAGGCTGCACGGGAGCTGCTGCAGGGCGCCACCGAGCCGCCACTGGAGCGCGTGTTCGCGGCGAACGAGCCATCAGATACCACGGGAAATCGGGCTGGCAACGACGCAGCGATTCGTCAGGTATTGCCAGCAAATACCATGGGAAATCGTTACATTGACGCAGTCCAATCGATCTTACTGTTGTGTTCAGGATGCGAACTACGCGCTCGAGCTGGAGAAGAAGCTGGTGGCCAGGGAGCGCGAGGCCGCGGCGCTGCGGAAGCAGTTGGAGGAGGCGAAGAACGAGCTCGCCTCGGCAAAGAGAGCGGCGGACGCGGAGCGGGAGAAGGCCAAGTCCGAGCTTGCCGCGGCTGGAACAGAGCTGGAGACAACCATAGCCGAGCTCGCCGCGGCCAAGCGAACGGCGGAGGCGGAGCTGGTGCAGACGAAGGCCGAGCTCGCCGCGTCTCTGGCGGATGTGGTGAAGACGAAGGGCGAGCTCGCCGAAACAAAGCAAGCGGTAGCCGAGGCGGTGAAGACGAAGGCCGAACTCGCCGCCGCGAAGCGAGCCACCGAGACGGCGGTGGCGAAGGCGAACGCCGAACTCGCCGCGGCGAACCGGGCCGTGGAGGCGGAGGCGGAGCTGGTGAAGGCGAAGGCCAAGCTCGCCGCGGCGGAGAAGGAGCTGCACAGCGCCAGGGCGGCGGCGGCGGTGCGGGAGCTTCTGGCCTCCGAGGAGAAGGTGCGGCGGCGGGCGGAGCTCGCGCTGGAGGGGTACGAGCGCTGGCGAGGCCGTCACGCTCCGGCTGGCCGTGCCGCTTGAGTAGCCCGTTGATCGTTTCTTTTGCAACTCACATTGCTCGTTGGTCGTTTTCCTCTAAGCAATTTCGTAAGAGCATCTCCAAGGAGCGCGCTAAAAATGAGAATAACGTGTCGGGTGAGCCAGGTTTTGCGCGCGGCGGTGCCTTGGCTCCAGCGGCCGTCGCAAAATAAAGCGCGTCCGAGCTGCTCCAGCAGGCGTGCTATTTTTTTTCTTAAGACGATTGTTTACATAGCATACGAATAATAAGATAGTTCGGCACATAGCTTGCTTTTACGATACAAAATAAAACTAAAAGCTACTACTACTCGTTCTCCGACTCGGACTCTATCTCGGTGATGTCCTCCTCCGACGTCTGAGCATAGGCGTCAAGTAACCGCTTGTCGCGGGAGTCCCAGGACGACGCAACTCCTAGCACCATGTTGTATTTGGCGATCGCCTTCCGTGTTCGCTTGTACTCGCGATAGGCGGCTCGCTCCTTCCTTCTCTCCTCCCTCTTCGCCTTCGTCTCGATGAAGAACTGTTCCTCGTTGATAATGTCTTGCGGGAAGCGTTGCCTTCACAACGCCATGGCTTCCTCGTCCATCTCGACCAGGCTAAGACGGCGCTCCCGCCTTCGGTGTTTGCGACGATCCTCATCAGTGTTAAGCCGCGGAAAAGGCGCCAGCTCTTGTGCTCGCTCCCGCGTCGCCACGTCAGTGAAGTTCATGTCCCAACGGGACCGCCGGAGGCGCCACGCCGCAGCGTCGTACGCGCAGGCGCCATCCTGGGCGGTCTTGAAGGTTCCGAGGCCGAGGCGCACGCCGCCGCGCGACTGAATCGAGGCGGAATAGCTGCCGGACAGACGCACGCGGACGCCGCGGTAGCCCAAACCTCCCGGCGGCGAGGCGGCATGGTAGCGCGGTGGTGACGTGTCGGCGGCGAGGAGAGAAAGCAGTGGAAGGAGCGAGAGAGAGTGGCCGAGCCCGCTGCAATTTTATAGGTGCGCCAGACGTGGTGCGCCAAATCTAGCGCGCGAGCTGCCGCCTTTTCCACCGCGCGCGCAATCGTTTTCCGCGCGCGCTAGTTTGCCGCCATCGCTGGAGCGCGCGAAACCAGGCCGCGCACGCTAAAAAGCCAATTTACCATGCGCACAAGTCTTTTAGTGCGGCTGTTAAAGATGCTCTCGGATTCTATCGTTGAGACCACCAAATTTTGTAGCTGCAGTTTCCGCAGATACACTATGCAGCAATGGCTGCTATGCGGCTTTGTTGTTCCATACCCAGGAGACAACCGAGTACGTGGGCAAACGAAACAAAAACGTTTTGCTTAATGTGTGTTCAGCAGACATCTACAAAGCTGCAAACATTTTTTTTTGTGCTTAGTGTTGTATTTGTTTATTTAGCTTGTGTTATATATATTAATCGAGGTCTAACTGTATCACATCTAGACGTGATATAATATCTCACGTCTAAATTGTGACATCAGCATAAGTCAACATTGATTCAGCCCAGCATGTTCTTCTATTTTTTTTTTCTTCAGGCCGGTCAACTAGATGCAACAGAAAAATAGTCCCTCCGTCCGGAAATATTTGTCGTCAAAATGGATACAAATGGATGTATGTAGAATTAAAATACATCTAGATACATTCATTTTTCGGACAAGTATTTCCGGACGGAGGGAATATGTCAAGAATCAAACTACAAATAATCTGCCCGTCCATCCGTCTACCGTTCGAGTATTTGTATACGCTGCCTGACGTGCTTGTAAGCGCTTGTACTCGGCTGTTATTTGAGTGCATGAACATTCACTTTCAGTCATGTTGGTTGGATGTGGGTTGCCCGCTAAACGCATTTATCTCGTGTAAAAATATGCGGGCAGATGTGGGCTTTTCACCTATGCTATGCGGCGGATGCTGGACGGATACAGGCTTCCCGGGGGCAGTCTCACTTGCAGCCTGACGGCAACGTCAGCAACTAGGCTGATCACTGCAGTTGCTGTTTACCAAGCGGGAAACTCTAAAAAAACATAGTATGGTGTCGAGATTGAAGACATTTGTTAAAACAAATTTTGAAAGTTTTTTTTGGCAAATTGTGAACAAATTTGAAATGTTGAATATATTTGAAAATGCAAGCAGTTTTAAATTTCGAAAAACATAATTTTTCAAATGTGAAAAATTTTCTAGTTCTGAAAATTGTTTGAAAAATAAGAACAAAATTTAATATTCCAAACAATTTCTTCACAAACAAATTTTAGAACATGAAGAATTTTTAAAAATCCCTGAACAGTTTAAAGTGTGGGCACATTTCAAAATTCCTTTTTTTTGAAAAATAGGAACAGTTTAGTTTAGTTATATTTTAATCATAAATTTTTAAAAAAATTGCACCATTTTAAAATGTTGACATTTGAAAAATGTTCCTGCATTTCAAAAGAATTTTCATGATGTTTGTATTATAAAAAGTTTCGTCACATTCAAAAATATTTGGGGCAGTTTTTTTAAAAGAAACTTCACGCACTAAAAAAACTCATGACATTTTCTAGAAAAACATTATGCAACATAAAAAAATGTCCGCATATTGTTTTTTGAAAAGTTTCAGCAGTAATTTGAAGGATGTTTACCATATATTCTAAAAAATGCCAATATCGGCAGGAATTTGAAAAATGTTTACCACATATTCTAAAAAATGATCGGGTCAGTATTTGAAAAATATGCATCATGTACTTAAAAAAATGTTCAAGGCGTGTTTGAAAAATGTTCCCCGTGTATACCGGAAAATATACATTGTTTATTACAAAAGTTCACATGTATTTGCAAAAAAATACTACTAGATAGGGGTTCTGGGTTGGGGAACGAGTTGTGTGCCGAGAGTGGATATGCAACTGCGTCGGGCATGAGTTGCATATTTGGGTTGGACATGGAACTGGGTTGGGTTGTTTTGCGTGTTGGGGTTGGACATGGAACTAGATATGGGTCGAGGCAAGTTGTGTGTTCGGGTAGGACATGCAACTATATCGCACGAGTTGTCAGTTAGGGATGAACATGCAACTGAGACAAGAAATATGTTGGGCCCCAGTTACGTGTCGATGGTGGACATGCAGCTGAGATAAGAAAAAAAGCCCCCCCCCCCCCTAATTACAATTCGCGTAAAGTCGCAACTGGGAAAAAATGTTTGGCCCCCTAGTTGCGTGTCAAGGTGAACTTGAAAATTATGAAAAAAGGAAAAAGAAATAGAAATGAAGAAAATAAAAATACAAAACGAGATCAACTTTTGGAAAAAATAGAAAAAGGAAAACATTGAAGAAAAATAAATAAATAAACAGAAAAATTGTGAAGAAAACAAAGCAAAAAAATGTATCCTATCTACTTGGACCGGCCCATCTGCGGTTTGCTTGTCGTTCGCGTGTGTAAGGCAGCAGTGAGCGGTTTATAGGGATTTTGGTTTGTTTGACCAAGCCTACGTGACACTCCATCATGTATTTAAAAATGTTTTACTTGTATTAAAAAATCTTAATCATGTATTTAAAAATAATTCGTCATAATGGTTCCTCCAAGAGCTTTCGCCTTCCTCTTCTGAAAAACATTGCTTTCACGGTGAAACAAAACAATTGTAGAGGAAAAGAAAAGGATAATGTTCCTATCTAGAAAACGCATATAGTGGCCTTTGTGGATGGGACAAATGCTCCAGTGTGTATGCATTACAAGGCAACTAGCATTTTGTTATGGAAGATCATAAAAGAATGTTTTGTTTTTTGTTGGAAATTTTTTGGACATGGAATTACCCTCCAACAACGCTAATTCCACAACAAGATCCAACCATGCTGAGTGGCGGTAGCATTGAAGTTGTGCAATGCAATCAGGGGGCAACAATTGTAGTTTTGAATCGAGGGTGGGATGAAACAAACTATTGCCCAAGCTGCGAGTCAAAGGTGGACTTGCAACTAGGATGAACACTAAGCATATGCCTAGTTGCGATTCGAGGGTGGGCTTACAACTGGGAGAACTATGAGCTAAGTTGCGAGTCGAGGATGGACTTACAACAAGCCCAGTTGCGAGTCAAGGGTAGGCTTGCAACTTGGATAAAACAAAACTATGGGCCTAGCTGCGAGTTGAGGGTGGACTTGCAACTGAGATGAAAAACAAAAAAAAACATGCCCAGTTGTGAGTCGAGGGTGGACTTGCAACTGGGAGAACAACAAGTTATGGGCCCAGTTGCGCATCAAGGATGAACTTGCCACTGGGATAATAATAAACTATGGTCAAGGTTGCCAGTCGAGGGTGGACTTGCAACTGGACTACAACAAAACTCGGATCCCTATTACAAGTCTAGACTAGAAATTAAGACAACTATGAAATAACAAGACCAGGTACGTGAAGGAAATATGCCCTAGAGGCAATAATAAAGTTATTACTTTATATTTCCTTATTCATGATAAAGGTTTATTATTTATGTTAGAATTGTATTGATCGGAAACCTTAATACATGTGTGAATACATAAACAAACAACATGTCCCTATTGAGCCTCTACTAGACTAGCTCATTGATCAAAGATGGTTAAGGTTTCCTAACCATGGACATGAGTTGTCATTTGATAACGGGATCACATCATTAGGAGAATGATGTTATACACAAGACCCATCCGTTAGCTTAGCATAATGATCGTTCGGTTTTGTTGATATTGCTTTCTTCGTGTCAAATACATATTCCTTCGACTATGTGATTATGCAACTCCCGGATACCGGAGGAATGCCTTGTGTGCTATCAAACGTCACAATGTAACCGGGTGATTATAAAGATGCTCTACAGGTATCTCCGAAGGTGTCTGTTGAGTTGGCATAGATCAAGATTAGGATTTGTCACTCCGAGTATTAGAGTGGTATCTCTGGGCCCTCTCGTAATACACATCATAAGCTTGCAAGCAAACGACTAAGGAGTTAGTCAGGAGATGATGTATTATGGAACGAGTAAAGAGACTTGCGGGTAACGATATTGAACTAGGTATGAAGATACCAACGATCGAATCTCGAGCAAGTAACATACCGATGGACAAAGGGAATTACGTATGTTGTCATAACGGATCTATCGATAAAGATCTTCGTAGAATATGTAGGAGCCAATATGAGGATCCAGGTTCCGCTATTGGTTATTGACCGGAAAGGTGTCTCGGTCATGTCTACATAGTTCTCAAACCCGTTGGGTCCGCACGCTTAATGTTCGATGACGATATAGTATTATATGAGTTATGTGATTTGGTGACCGAATGTTGTTCGGAGTCTCGGATGAGATCACGGACATGAAGAGGAGTCTCGAAATGGTAGAGGTAAAGATTGATATATAGGACGATGGTATTCGGACACGAGAAGTGTCTCGGAGGGTGCTAGGTACATATCGGGTCACCGGAAGGGGTTCCAAGCACCCCCGGCAAAAGATATGGGCTTTATGAGCCAAGAGGGGAAATGCACCAGCCACAAGGGGCTGGTGCGCCCCCCATATGGGCCGGCCTAAGGAGGTGAAGGAAAGGGGAGAAGGGAAAGGAAAGTGTGGATTAGGATTCCCACTTCCTTCCCTCTCCCCCCTCTTTCCTTCTCCCTCGGTTAAATATGGCAGGGGCGCTACTTGGGGAGGACCCCAAGTAAGATTCGGCCTACTTGGGGCGCCTCCTAGCATCCTCCCCTCTCCCTTCCACCTATATATATGTGGGGTGAGGCGCCTAGCACACACCAGACAACTGCCTAGCCATGTGCGGCGCCCCCCTCCACCGTTTACCCCCCCGTCATATTTTCGTAGTGCTCAGGCGAAGCCCTGCGGAGATCACTTCACCATCACCGTCACCACGCCGTCGTGCTGACGGAACTCATCTACTACCTCGACGTCTTGCTAGATCAAGAAGGCGAGGGACGTCACCGAGTTGAACGTGTGTAGAACTCGAAGGTGATGTACATTCGGTACTCGATCGGTGGATCACAAAGAAAGTTTGACTACATCAACCGCGTTGTGAACGCTTTCGCTTACGGTCTACGAGGGTACGTAGACACACTCTCCCCCTCGTTGCTATGCATCTCCATTTTTAGATCATTCCGTGTGCATAGATTTTTTTTTGTTTTCCATGCAACGATTCCCAACAGTGGCATCATGAGCTAGGTCTATGCGTAGATGATATGCACGAGTAGAGCACAAAGAGTTGTGGGTGGTGAAAGTCATATTGCTTACAACCAACGTCTTATTTTGATTCGGCGGTATTGTGGGATGAAGCGGCCCGGACCAACCCTACATGTCCACGCACATGAGACCGGTTCCACCAACTGACTTGCAACTAGTTCTGCATAAAAGTGGCTGGCGAGTGTCTGTTTCTCCTACTTTAGTTGAATCGAATTTGACTACGACCGGTCCTTGAAGAAGGTTATAACAGGAAACTTGACGAAACACCATTGTGGTTTTATGTGTAGGTAAGAACGGTTCTTGCTAGAAGCCCATAGCAGCCACGCAAAACTTGCAACAACAAAGTAGTGGACGTCTAACTTGTTTTTGCAGGGTATGTTGTGATGTGATATGGTCAAGACATGATGAGATATACATTATTGTATCAGATGATCATGTTTTGTAAGATATCTGGCAATCGGCAGGAGCCGTATGGGTGTCTCTTTATTGTATGAAATGCATACGCCATGTAATTGCTTTACTTTATCGCTATGAGTTAGCAATAGTTGTAGAAGCAATAGTCGGCGAGACGACCACGATGCTACAATGGAGATCAAGGTGTCGAGCTGGTGACGATGGAGATCATGATAATGCTTCGGAGATGGAGATCAAAAGCACGAGATGATGATGGCCATATCATGTCACATATTTTGATTGCGTGTGATGTTTATCTTTTATGCATCTTATTTTCCTTAGTACGGTAGTAGCATTATAAGATGATCCCTTCACTAAGTTTCAAGGTATAAGTGTTCTCCCTGAGTATGCACCGTTGCGACAGTTCGTCGTGTTGAGAGACCACGTGATGATCGGGTGTGATAGACTCTACGCTCACATACAATGGGTGCAAGACTGTTTTGCATATATGGAATACTCGGGTTAAACTTGACGAGCCTAGCATGTACAGACATGGCCTCGGAACACTGGAGACCGAAAGGTGGAACGTGAATCATATAGTAGATATGATCAACATAGAGATGTTCACCATTGATGACTACCCCATCTCACATGATGATCGGACATGGGTTAGTTGATTTGGATTACGTATCACTTAGATGACTTCAGGGATGTCTATTTAAGTGGGAGTTCATTCGTAATTTGATTAATTGAACTTAATTTATCATGAACTTAGTCCTGATAGTATTTGCAAATTATGTTGTAGATCAATAGCTCACGATGTTGCTCCCCGTTTATTTTTGATATGTTCCTAGAGAAAAATAAGTTGAAAGATGATAGTAGCAATGATGCGTACTAGGTCCGTGATCTGAGGGTTATCCTCATTGCTGCATAGAAGAATTATGTCCTTGATGCACCGCTAGGTGACAGATCTATTGCAGGAACAAATGCAGACTTTATGAACGTTTGACAAGCTCGGTATGATGAGTACTTGATAGTTTAGTGTGCCATGCGCTACGGCTTAGAACCAGGACTTCAAAAACATTTTAAACGCCACGGAGCATATGAGATGTTCCAAGAGCCGAAATTCGTATTTCAGACTCATGCCCATGTCGAGAGGTATGAGACCTCGGACAAATACTTTGCCTACAAGATGGAGGAGAATAGCTTAGCCAGTGAGCATGTGCTCAGAATGTCTGGGTACTACAATCGCTTGAATCAAGTGGGAGCTAATCTCCTAGATAAGACAGTGATTGACAAGAGTTCACTAGTCACTGTCACCAAGCTACTAGAACTTCATGATGAATTATAATGTGCAAGGAATGACAAAAACAATTAACAAGCTCTTCGTGATGCTGAAATCGATGAAGGTAAGTGTTGATGGTTAACAAAACCACTAGTTTCAAGAAAAAGGGCAAGGGACAGAAAGGGAACATCAAGAAGAACAACAAACAAGTTGCCACTCCCATGAAGAAGCCCAAAGCTAGACCCAAGCCTAAAACTGAGTTCTTCTACTGCAAAGGAACTGCCACGAATACTTGGCGGATAAGAAGGATGGAGAATTAAGCAAAAGGTATATTTGATATACATGTTATCTATGTGTACTTTACTAGTGTTCATAGTAGCCCCTGGGTATTTGATACCGGTTCAGTTACTAAGATTAGTAACTCGAAGCAGGAGTTGCAAAAGGAACAAAGACTTGTTAAGGGCGAGGTGACGATGTGTGTTGGAAATGATTCCAAGGTTGATAATATCACCATCGCATACTCCCTCTACCTTCGAGATTAGTGTTGAACCTAAATAAATGTTATTTGGTGTTTGCGTTGAGCATGAATATGATTGGATTATGTTTATTGCAATACAGTTATTCATTTAAGTCAGAGAATAATTGTTGTTCCGTTTACATAAATAAAACCTTCTATGGTCATACACCCAATGTAAATGGTTTATTGAATCTCGATCGTAGTGATACACATATTCATAATATTGATGCCAAAATATGCAAAGTTGATAATGATAGTGCAACATACTTGTGGCACTGCCGTTTTGGTCATATTGGTGTAAAGCGCATGAAGAAACTCCATACAGATGGACTTGTGGAATCACTTGATTATGAATCATTTGATACTTGCAAACCATGCCTCATGGGCACAATGACTAAAACTCTGTTCTTCGAAACAATGGAGCGAGCTAATGACTTATTGGAAATAATACATACCGATGTATGCGGTCCAATGAGTATTGATGCACGCGGTGGGTAACATTATTTTCTGACCTTCACAGATGATTTAAGCAGATATGGGTATATCTACTTTATAGAACACAAGTATGAAACAGTTGAAAAGTTCAAAACAATTCAGAGCGAAGTGGAGAATCATCGTAACAAGAAAATATACTTTCTTTGATCTGATCGTGGAGGCGAATATTTGAGTTACGAGTTTGGCATTCATTTAAAACAATGTGGAATTGTTTCACAACTCACGCCACCTGGAACACCATAGCATAATGGTGTGTCCGAACATCGTAACCGTACTTTACTAGATATATGGTGAATTCTATGATGCCTCTTACTGGTTTACCACTATCATCACTACAAAAAAAAGACACATCCGTGACATTTTGGCCCGAACGAAATTTTTTCCTGTCATACTTATGACACTTCAATGATGATAATTGTGAACAAACCCGGTATCATCATAGATGTGGTGGGCTCCTACTTCTATGACAAAAAATCATGATAGAAAATGGGTTTTCGTCCTCGGAGGGCCGGAGACGCAACTGGATGACATTCTTTCGGCCGTCCATGACGGAAAAAAACATGGTGGAAGTGAGGGCGAGGAAAATTTCAGGGAGTTCCTGGTTACGGTGGGTGGTCGGGGCCGAGTGATGCGCATTTCTCTCGTACACGTACGCGTGTGGGTGCGAGGCGTTGGGCTCTAACTGAACCCGAGCGATTGCACTGCAGGCTATGCGTTACTGAACCCGAGCGATCGATCGATGGCTGTTAACTGAACCCGATCAAGCGATTCCTTCGCTACTACTGCTAACTGAAGCCGATCGATGCTACCTCTAGATGAACAGTGAGCGTTATTGGGGGGGGGGTTGGTTGAATAGTTCCTGGTGGGGGTTGGATGAACAGGACCCCGTGGAGGGCTGGGTGAACAGGACCCCGTGGAGGGAAGGTTGAACAGTAGCCGGTGGAGGGCTGGATGAACAGTAGCCGGTGGAGGGGTGGTTGAACAGGACCCCGTGGAGAGGGCTGGTTGAACAATAGCCGGTGGAGTAGCGCACGGTGGAAGCTGGATGAACAGGAACCCGTGGATGAACAGTCACATGTGGAGGCTGGAGGAGGTCGATGGCAGATGAACAGTAGCCCATGGAGGCTGGAGGAGGTCGACGGTGGAGAGGAAAAGTATCCCGTGGAGTCCTGTTTCGCGGTACGTCACACCCCTCCAGATGAACAGGACCCCCGCTTTGACCGTAGCGCTCCAACACAAGTCTGTTTGCTCTGTTTTGCGGTACGCCACACCCCTCCCGATCAACAAGACCCCGTTTCGACCGTAGGAGGTCCAACAGAAGTCCGTTTCCTCCGTTTTGCGGTACGCCAGACCCCTCCCGATGAACAGGATCCTGTTTCGACCGTGGCCGGTCGAACACAAGAACGTTTCCTCCGTTCTGTGGTACGCCAGGCCTCGGTTCCATCGGCTGTTCCATCCAAGCCGGTTGGCTCCCAGTGAATAGCACACGTTCCGTTGCCTCCCGATGAACATGACGCATTTCGTTTCCTCCCCATGAACACGATGACGACACAGTTTCTCCATTCCGACCCAGCCATGTACTCAAGCCCTAGCCGTACGTATGCGTGAGTAGGCGTTCGAGACCCCTCCCGTATGTACGTATGTGGCCGTATTTACTTTCTTGCACCCTGGCCGCTGTATGTACATGTACATGCTACGTGCGTGCCTCTACTACGACACATGCGCGCCTCTACTACGACACGTGTGCGCCTCTACATCGACCAATATGTACGTACATGATCGCGACCAAAATGACAACGCTACGTACACTTCGACCAGGTGGGTCCCGACTGTCAGGCACTTCCTTGTGTGCGAAGATGTAGCTGGTGGGTCCCAGCAGTCAAGGGGCGAATCTTTTTTGCCCATAATATGGACGCACTTCCTTGCGTGCGAAGATGTAGCTGGTAGGTCCCAGCAGTAGGGGGAAACGATTTTTTTCGCGAAATACTGTGGCCCGTCTGGTGGGTCCCTGCTGTCAGGTGGAGGAATCATTATTTTCCGCGTAATAAGGAGGCACTTCCTTGTTGCGGCCATGGACCGAGCTGCCAGCCTCTCCACGTACAGTACTCTTCCGATGGAAGTCGGTCGTTGACCACATTGACCACACCGCGCTGAGAGCACCAAGGTGGTGGACGACGGCGAGGCCTTGGAAGGGGATGACGCGGAGCGATGGAAGACGCGGTAGTGGATGCCCACGTGGAGAGGAGTACGAGGGTTCACTACTTCGGCTGCGGTGTGAGGCTGCCGTCGCCGCAGAATAACATGGGGTGTGGGTGAGTGGAGGTATGGCATGGCCAGCGGTGGGAGTAGTAGGGGGCGGTGAGGCCTCCACGGCAGCACAGCCGGCCACGGGTGGCAGGAGCAGGTGGCACGACTAGCGCTCCTTTGGGCGGCTGGAGCAAGAAGACCAGAGGTTGAAGAGGCACTACGGCCGTTGGATGGACATCGTACGGTCATTGGAGCTAGAATCATTTATATTAACTACGTTGACAAAGGCCTCCGTCCCCGTCAACTTAGTAGGCCCACAAGTCAGCCTCCCACTATGCTGGGTCCCAGCTAGCAGGGGAGTATTCATTTTTTGTGTAATAAGGAGGCACTTCCTTGCATGCGAAGATATAGCTGGTGGATCCGAGCTGTCAGCGGCGGGAACGTTTTTTTTTTCACGAAATACAGAGGCCCTTTCGGTGGGTCCCAGATGTCAGGTGGAGGAATCATTATTTTGCGCGTAATAAGGAGGCATTTCCTTGCGTGCAGCCGTGGACCCAGCTGTCAGCCTCTCCACGTACAGTCCACTTCACATGCATGTCGGTCGTTGACCACGTTGACCATGCCGCGCCAAGAGCACTAGGGCGGTGGACGACGGCGAGGCCTAGGAAGGTAATGTCGTAGAGCCAGAGAAGACTAGGCAGTTGTTTCCCACGTGGAGGGGAGTACAACTGTAAGAGGGTTTACTAGTTCGTCTACCGATGCGGGAGAATAACAATAGGTGTGGGTGAGTAGAGGGATGGCTAGGCCAACGATGGGAGTTCGGTGGGGCGGTGAGGCCTGCGCGGCAGCACAGCCGGCCGCTTGAGGAGGGAGCAGGCAGTCCCGCCGGTGCTTGTTTGAGCGGCTGGAGCAGGAAGAGCAGAGATTGAAGAAGCACAATGGTCGTTGGATGGACATCCAACAATCACTACTTGTGCATCAACCTTTTTTTAGGAAAGCCTCAAATCTGTGGAAAACAGCATATAGCCCATCTGCCATTATTTCTAATAATTTACAGCCCATTTGCTAATTCTTAAGGTTTTTTTGGAGCCCATATTCTTTTTGTTAGCATTACAGCCCATACTGTGGCCACGGTTAAAAAATTATACGAAATTTTGCATATTTCAGTGCAGTCCGAACTATATTTAATCCCAAAATTTCGAGTCACATTCAAACTGATTTTAAAAATAAATGTATATCAATATAAAATCCAACAAATTGTCCACGCATGAAAATCAATGCAATTTAAAATCTTGAAATGAAAAAAAAGAAATTTGAAACTAATTGTTGGTTTGATGTGTTTTAAAAATGTACATCCCATTTCTCATTACTGATAGGCCATTTTCTCGGCTAGCCGAATGAAGCACTCCTCGTATTGAAAGATTTGTAGGCCAACAGGTCTGACAAAGCGACTTACTTGACAAATCACAAAAAAACTGGGCTAGCCATTTTTAGAAAAAAAAAAACTACTGGGTTGGTCTGTGGTAAAGATAAAAGAAAAGGTTGTCTAGACAGGCCAGAGTGCCCCGCACAGCCCAGTTGACACCCTGCTTCCGTATAAAAAAAAATTAGATAAATGCCACTCCAATTATGGCGATCCATAAAAATGCCACTGCAATTTCCAAACTTTGAAAAATGCCACTGCAATTTTTGTAAACTTTAAAAAACGCCACTACAATTTGCAAACTTTGAAAAACGCCACTCCAGACTTCGAAAAATGCCACTAGAAATGGCATGAAATGGCATTTTTCAAAGTTTGGAAATTGCAGTGGCATTTCTCAGAATCACTAGATTTGGAGTGGCATTTATCAAATTAACCCAAAACAAAAATAACTGGGCGAGCTGCTGGGTCCCTGGTGTCAGCCGCTCTTTGTGCAATTCTCTCGTTTATTGACTACGTTGAAAATGGCATGGGACCCAGATGTCAGAAATCCATTAGGAGAAGCCATTTTTTTTGGCTTCAAATAAGGAGGCACTTGCTTGCGTACTGCCATGACCTTCGTGGGTCCCTGCTGTCATCCTCTCCACGTACAATCATCACCTGATTGTGTACGCGTCAACCTGGTAGGCCCACAAGTCAGCCTCTAAACCCGTGGAGGACAAATACAACCCATTTAAAAAAATAACAGCCCATTCCATACGTTCAAACGGAAAGTTCAACATTCAGAGCAAAGTAACAGGTCTGATCCAGATATAAAGTACTGAACTTCCATGTTCACAACCATCATAGACAAGTTAACTATCTACTCCACTAATACTCTAGTAGTATACAAGTAATAACTTACTCTTAGCTAACTAGACGATGTCGACCACCATCTGCGGTACACGCTAAACGCCGGCACCGGTGTCCTCCGCCTTGCCTCGGACTTTCCAGAGGTGCGATAGGGCTCATTGCTCGTGCACGTTGGCCCTTTCCGTGCCGGCGTGGTCCACCGAAGCTTTGGCTTTTAAGCGGGAAACCCACTTGACGAGCTGGTAGTAAAATTCAGCGTCGCGAACGCGTGCGTGCCTGACAGCCTCCAGGGCTATTTTCCGGGCACCAGTCTCCATGTAGTCGGCCCAGTTGCGGGCGCTGTCATCGAATTGTCACGACAGATGTCCAAGTGTGAGGGATTAGTCGTGGAGCCATCGCAACTAGGTTAGCTTAAAGGGGTTAAACAGGACTAAGGACACATGAGTTTATACTGGTTCGGCCCCTTGCAGTGAAGGTAAAGGCCTAATCCAGTTTGAAGTGGTATTTCTTATGTCTCGATTACCAGGGAGCGATTCTGCTTGACCTAGCTTTCGATCTCTTGTTTCTTGCCCTGAACCACCGCCGGGTCATCCCTTTATATACACAGGTTGACGCCGAGCGGCTCACGGAGTCCCAATCGGCTCAAAGAAAACGAATCCGGCTCGGTGACTAAATATACTTGCCTTACAATATAAGTCATACACATATGGCGGTTTACCCCTATGGGCCTTAAGTCGCCTTTGGGCTTTGGGCCCTTGTTTCATGAACCACCATCTTCAACATCCTCATGGGCTTTGTATTGATGAACTGCCATAGGTATAACCCAACCCCTCCTGGGCGGGTCATACCCAATAGTCATATCCCCAATATTAGGCCCCAGATTGATTTGAACTCGTTCATGTCAGTCTTCAACACTTACAAAAATCCTTCCTTCTTTATTCTTGCGAGATCTCATAACCCGCTATGGCGTCATCTCTTGCGATTGTGGTAACCCACCATGACATCACCTGTCATTAATATTACACAAATCCTAAATCTTAATAAATATTTTCTTTTAATGAAGCTCCAAAAATCGAGGCATTTGCGCTGTCACATATCCATTTTTTGGTCTCCTCGATTCCCGCACATGTCACTTATCCTTCTAGCCCTATAAAGAGGGACAATGGTTCCTTTTCACTCTCCCCCCTCTGCCTTCTCGTCTTCAACCTTGCAACGCATCTGTGCATCTGAACTCCACCGCCGGCGACCTCGCCAACTTCCTCGACTCCGGTCGCTGCATCAACCTGAACGAGACCAGAGAAACGCAGCGCCTCTCCGTTGCTCAGCGGACCCAGTAAGCATCTTAACTTCCCTGCCATAGATCTCCACTAGGGTTTCTGAAGTTGTTCGGAGTTCTTCATCGTTCTTCACTGCAACTCTATTTAGTCCTTACTTAGATCCAAAGATGTCCTTTAAAATGCGTGGAATCTGTTTCTATTCCTTCTCTTATCACCAAACATGCTTCACAGATGCAGAAATCCCGCCACCATACTAGTTCTTCCGCTGCTGCGATACTAGGCTTTGTTTTTATTTTCTTTTTTGAAAAGCGTCAGATCCAAAATAAACCGCACCAATCTGTAAAACCTGTTTATCCAACACTTAGTAGAATTTTTCTTCCTGATAGATCTTAACTATCAATACTGTCATGGCGGCTTACATCACCAGTTATAGCTAGTCATATGTCATTAGGCCCCATTTAAGCCGCCAATATATATTGTTGACTTTTATCTCCAGTTTAGCAAATCAACTTAAACCGGCCATATTTTCTTTTAGGATTTTCTCTTACGATGCCGAAGACAGTCACCTCATGCAATTGGGTTCCTTCCATTGTCACCAAAAATACCCTCGAAGATTTTGTCAAAATAGGCTATTTGCGTGCAAAAGATGTCCTGTCTTGGCATGCTCCCAAACCAAGTGAGAAAAACCTCAACCGCGGGATGGTGAGGTCATTGTTTTTACTGATCTATGAACCAGGGCTTCTCACCGCCTGGATCCAAGTTTTTCCGAGATGTTCTGCACTTCTTTCAACTAAATTCTCAAGATATCGGACCCAACTCCGTGTCAAACATCTATAACTTTGAAATATTCCGTGAAGTATACCTTCAAGAGGATCCCAGTGTTGAACTCTTAAGGGAATATTTTTATTTGAACCGGCAGAACAAATTTACCAATGGCCCTAGCTTAGAACTTGGCAGGGTCTCAATTCAACGGAGAAGAGATGTTATCTTCCCCTATGCCCACTTGCGAAGCCACCCCAAAGATTGGAACTAGACATGGTTTTATTGTAAGGACACCTCTCCAGCTAACGAGAATCCACTACCGGGTTATCATGTCCAGCGACTCGATCCAAAACATCATCTTCCTGAAAAGCTTACCGCTGCTGAGCGTGCCAAACTTGCACCCACTATCGCAAAGGTCAAAGACCTGCCGGGGAACGGGTTAACCTGAGTTGACTTGGTTCGGTGCTGGGTTTCCTGGTGAATCATACCCTTGAGACGCCGATCCAGCTTAATGTGCACTTATACGGGTTATGCAAAGGATCCACTCTGCCACAGCTCCGATTCTTTAACTGATAATGCAATAAATGAAATGACAAAGACCATTCCGAATGAGATCCTGGAAGACTGCAATAAAGTTCGATTGAACCTTTTCTGCGAATCTAACCCGACACCAGATGTGAGTCTCTAAATCACTTATTTTTCCTTATCATTCAAATGTTCTATTAACTCAACCTTTGATGATTTTCATAGGCTGAATCTGATTTCTGGAATAAAGAATATGACCATGAAGCTGCAAAGAAAGCCAGGGCCAAAACAAAAGCCGTCAAGAGAATCGCCAAGACGAACAAGAGGAAATTAAGTACTTCCGAGCTGTTTGAACTGGATGACAGCTTTGAGTCGGAGGTAGCTCTTGATTCCCTTGGCTCCTTTTTCAACTATCTTATTGACATTAGTTATCATCAGGATGACACGGGGGCCAGTCAAGCGGTTGAGGAAGAGGTAACTATCATTTCCTCTGACTCAAAGCCTTTGCCAAGACAGAAAATTCGATGAGTAACCCGGAAAGTAAGCTTTTCACACCCCTTAGCTCATCTGGATCCTCACTTTCTTTAGAAGCAACAGCAACACGAGAGCCGGCAACAAACTCGGACTAGCAGAGGTGAAGAATTATCCTACGGCTTACCAAATACTCCAGCTCCAAGGAAACGTCGAAACAAGGTCATCCCAAATTTAAACTCTTTTTATCCTCTAGCGGGCCTCATTCACCAGCCACTTAATTCTTCTGATTCAAACTATCAGGAGACTTCTCGCTCCTCTTCCGGCGAGTCAACACAGACCCAGTTGCCGGCTTTCAAAACTGCCCCTAGGTAACAACAATTACTTATTATTTTCTTCCTCCTTGGGTTCTTATCTTTGTAATGACCTCTCATGACTCATGCAGTGGAAAAGCAAAAACTAGCAAGAAAGCAAAGGTGATCAAGCCGGCTGAAGACCCCAAAGTCCCTAAACTAGAGCAACACATTCCAGCGTCTGACACCTCCTTACCACAACTAGAAGAACCTGATCATGATGTTCCACAATAAATTCCTGACCCTTCCATTGACCAGACAAACAACAATCCTTTGAATACTGAATCATCAAGCCCAATTAAACCGACTGGAACACACGCCGATGACGTGATGATCACTAGCACCGGCTTTAGAGAGCCGGGAAAACGTACTGTCTTGGCCAAACACTCCGCCAAAGAAGAATATATTGAGAAGCGAAAAGTGAGATTTGACGTTGCCAACTACTCTCAACTGAGCATTAGTGAAGTATTCTCTGGTTATCTCAATCAAATGCACACCAGGCGCGACCTTGAAGTTGACATGGTGCAGCAGATGCATCAAAAATATGAGGTATGAACTCCTTCCTTAATGAGTTATGCATATCCTGTCAGCCCCCAAGTCTACTGTGTATGATAGGATTGAATATGTTATAGACTTAGAATAACCATGAGTATGAATAGAACCCTTGATAGAATCCTTCATAATACGGCTTGCACCATCCGAGTTAAATCTGATCTTTAACAATTGTATCTGTAGCCCCCAAGGGCCGATTTAATCAGTATGAATGAACCGGTACTGTTCACCATTGTTTATAGATGAAAGCTTACTTGTGTAGCCCCCATGAACCGGCTGTGGTTGTTTACAACACAACCGGGTCATCATAAAAAAATAATGGAACGCGAGCAATATGCATTAGCCCCCAAGTGCCAAGTGCTCTTGCTTGCAAAGTGTTTGGGACTTGTTTATATGTTCCTTTATGCGAAGAATTTTACTGTACTCATTAGCCCCCAAGTGCCGAGCATTGTTGCTTGCAAAAGGCTTGGGACTTCATTTCTGTAACCCAAATATGAACATGATTTTAAACCGGTGTATATACAGGTCACCACTGCTCAACTTCAATCACAATTGAATGACGTGAAACCCCGGCTAGAGCACCAAGAATCTGTGACCTGGAAAGCCAATTCAATATTCAAATTTAGTCTGGATGAAACGAAAAAACTGAAGACCAGTTTTGATGCCGAAAGAACCACTTGGGTTGAAGAGAAAACTGCTCTGACACAGCGGGCTGAAAAAGCGGAAGCTGCTCTCCAAGAGGTGGCTGCCGAGCTTACCGGTTTAAAACACCATATATCCCAAATGGTTTCTGCTATCTTTGGTAAGTATCATAACCGAGCCTTATCTTTCATGTCATAAACTGCCTCTAATTAGTCGGCAATTGTTACACAGGTCCTAGAAGCAACAACCTTGGTCAAGAGATGCTTGTGAAGCTCAAAGCCGTATATACGCTCGTTGAATAGTTATATACTGGAAATCAGCGCATGCTGGCCATGATTTCTCCAACTAACCAAGCACCCACTCTATTGAGTGACGTCTTGAAAAAACTTTCTGTTCTGCCTGCTAGGATTGAAGAGATAAAACAGTCATCTGCAAGAGCTGGTGCCGTGACGGCTTTAAGCCGGGGTAAAGCATGGCAACCAGAGCTAGACCAAGAAATAAGACATCACACCCTTTCACAAAAAAGACTTCACTGCTTGTCTGAAAGAAATACGTCCCTTGGCTAGTCTGATTGCTCATGAGACGGATATTTCAAAGTATCAACCAACTTACGATATGGAGAACTAGAAGATGCCCATGCCAGCTTACAAAGTGAATGATCTGATCCCTCCAGCCCATAAGCATACTTTCGCCCCTGAAGTTGATCCGTCCGAACTTATAGATGATGTAGCTGAATTCCAAGCCTTGTGTGGCATCGATTGGTCATCACCAAACTTCCAGGCAGTAGAGGAGGATGAAGAACCTGAGAAGGATGATCCAGAAGCTTCAAGCCGTCAAGGCCAAGTAAATTGATCCATGGGGCGGTTCATATGTGTGATCTTCTGAAAACACTTGATCATTTTGGCTCATGGAGTCATGTAATATACTAGTAAAACTTTGATCTGCCATGCCATCATGCATGTTGTGTTTTGCGCAACAGCGCTGATCCGCCAATGGAGGATCTGCTACTTATGCTTATAGTGCTATCAATTTTGAGTCTGTTCCTGCATACAAACAGATCACAAGTGTCTTGGCGGTCTACCGCGGGACGGGTAATAATACCCTATATAAAGCCACTGGTGACTAGAACAGTTCATAACTAGGGTTGGTTTAATCATAACCATATAAAATCATAACAAAAAATATCATACCTGTGATATTTAATCGTACTGCCGGCTTATGATACCAGTGCAGTAAGGGTGATAACCCAAATTTTGAGCACACAATGCCCTGTTCAATTGTCACATATTGTCGACTTACAATGCCATATGCAGGAAGTGGTAATATCCCAAAACTTAGAGAACCGCGCTTCTAAGTACATAGAAGCATCATACACTAGCGACTTATAATCCACAGCGAGGCTGGGTTAAAAACCCAAAAATGCTCAAATAGGAGACATAGACAAGGCTGCTTGGCCCAGCTTGTAACAACCATATGGTAATAAAAAGGAAGTGATATAAATCCAAAATAGAAAATAAATCCAAAAAATATGAGGCTTTTATAGGCCACCAAGCCAAAATTGTCTTCTTCAATGAAACTAGCATGATAGCCGCTGGAGTATCCGTGCTTTCTGTGAGCTGGCTTTCACATGACCCAATCGACATTTTAACCTGGATAAGTTGAGGGTCTTTTAAAGATTGACTAATCGAGAGTATGGCGGGGTCGGAATAGCATCGTGCAAAACAGGCCGGTTTAACCAAGTTTCAAAGAAGGCAGCTTATCAGCCTGAGCTTCTCCTTGCATTCTGTAATCCAACTCTTTCATGACCCAATTAATGTCTTAACCTTAACATGTTTAGGGTCTGTTTAAAAGATTGGCTTGTTAATAAAAGGGCAGGTCAGCCAGGATTACCTGGTCGAAGAGCATCTTGGACACAGGTCGGATAACCCGGATTTTTGGTGCATACACCTGTCATCCATGCCTATCAAGAAGGTAATTTCAGCTGCACTCTTTGAAGAAGAAGGCCCCAAGTGATATATTTCTGAGATGTGCTCAGCGGGTACCTATGTTTGAGCTGTGTTGTCCATCCAACTCTCTTTGGTCCTTGTTATTTGGGCGTTAAGCCTCTTTAAGTAAGATGATAATAAAGACTCAGTTTCGAAGAAGTAAAACGACAGAGGACCTGAATTATGAGGCATGCCGGCTTTATTATACTCATCGTAATATATACATTGTCAAAAATATGTACATCAAGGGCCGGTGGCTCAGGTATAGTAAGGCCGAAGATGAGCAATATTCCACGGCCAGCGGGTCTCCTCCTCCGACTTGCTTGAGTCCTTATGGTCTCGAACACCGATAAGGTAATATGACCCGTTGTTCAAATTCTTTCTGACCACAAAGGGTCCTTCCCAAGGTGGGGATAGCTTGTGCATATAAGTTTGATCCTGGATAAGCCGGAGCACCAAATCACCTTTTTGAAAGGTTATGGTCTTAACCCAGCGGCTGTGATAACGGTGCAGATCTTGTTGGTAAATCACCGAACAAGCCGCTGATAACCCGCAAGTATATGGGATAGTTGTAGCCTCTTTCAATAAGTAAGAGTGTCGAATCCAACGATGAGCTAAAGGTAGAACAAATACTCTCTCAAGTCCTATCGGCCACTGATACGACTCTACGCACGCTTGACGTCCGCTTTACCTAGAACAAGTATGAAACTAGAAGTACTTTGCAGGTGTGATAGGATAGGTTTGCAAGATAATAAAGAACGCGTAAATAAAAAGTAGGGGCTGTTTAGACAAAGATGCAATAAAGTAAATATAGCGAGTGTGGAAGAGTGGTGGTAGGAGTGGTGAAGTTGCCCCTAAGCAATTGACTACGTTACTAGACCGATAGCAAGTTTTATGTGGGAGAGGCATAAGGTAACGTACTTTCTCTTCTTGGATCATATGCACTTATGATTGGAACTCTAGCAAGCGTCCGCAACTACTAAAGATTCATTAAGGTAAAACCCAACCATAGCATCAAAGCATCAAGTCCCCTTTTATCCCATACGCAACAATCCCCTTACTCGGATTTATGCTTCTGTCACTCAAGCAACCCACCATAAAAGAATCATGAACGTATTGCAACACCCTACAGCGGGAATCCCTCATGCTTGCGAGATGTGGAGGGCACAATAGGACAGCAACATAAGCACAAGCAAATTAAATCAATCATAGCAATTCATCAATCACCGGTAGGACAACGAAAATCCACTCAGACATCATAGGATGGCAACACATCATTGGATAATAATATTTAGCATAAAGCACCATGTTCAAGTAGAGGGTACAACGGGATGCGGGAGAGTGGACTGCTGAATATAGAAGGGGGAAGATGATGGAGATGTTGGTGAATATGATGGCGGTGTCGGTGAAGATCGCGGTGATGATGATGGCCCCCGGCAGCGCTCCGGCGCCACCGGAAGAAAGGGGGAGAGAGGCCCCTTCTTCTTCTTCCTCCTTGACCTCCTCCCTAGATGGGAGAAGGGTTTCCCATCTGGTCCTTGGCTCCCATGGCTTGACAGGGGCGACAGCCCCTCCGAGATTGGATCTATCTCTGTGTTTCTGCGTTCTCTGTTTCTACCCCTTCACCGTTTCCTTTATATCTGGAGATCCGTAACTCCGATTGGGGTGAATCTTCCGCCCAGATTTTTCTTGAAAAATTAGCTTTCTTGCGCAAAAGAATAGCATCAACCACCTTACGGGTGGCCCATGAGAGTCCAGGGCGCGCCCGGGGGGGGGGGGGGGGAGGGCGCGCCCCCCTATCTCGTGGCCACCTCGGACACCGTTTCACATTGATTCTTCCTCCGGAAAATCCCAAATATTCCAAAATAATTCTCCCTCCGTTTTTATCCCGTTTGGATTCCGTTTGATATTGGTTTTCTGCGAAACATAAAACATGCAACAGACAGGAATTGGCACTGGGCACTGGATCAATATGTTAGTCCCAAAAATAGTATAAAAAGTTGCCAAAAGTATATGAAAGTTGAAGAATATTGGCATGGTACAATCAGAAATTATAGATACGAGGGAGACGTATCAGCATCCCCAAGCTTAATTCCTGCTCGTTCTCGAGTAGGTAAATGATAAAAAAGATAATTTTTGATGTGGAATGCTACCTAGCATAATCTTGATCATAAGTCTAATCATGGCATGAATATTAAGACACGAGTGATTCAAGGCAATAGTCTATCATTTGACATAAAAACAATAATACTTCAAGCATACCAACCAAGCAATTATGTCTTATCGAAATAACATAGCCAAAGAAAGCTCATCCCTACAAAATCATATAGTCTGGTTATGCTCCATCTTCATCGCACAAAATGCTCCCATCATGCACAACCCCGATGACGAGCCGAGCAATTGGCTCATACTTTTTAACGCGCTTCAGCTTTTTCAACTCTTACGCAATACATGAGCGCAAGCCATGGACATAGCACTATGGTGGTCTATTGTGGTGGTTGTGAGGACAAAAAGTGGGAGAAGATAGTCTCACGTTAACTAGGCGTATCAACGGGCTATGGAGATGCCCATCAATAGATATCAATGTGAGTGAGTAGGGATTGCCATGCAACGGATGCACTAGAGCTATAAATATATGAAAGATCAACAAAAGAAACTAAGTGGGTGTGCATCCAACTTGCTTGCTCATGAAGACCTCGGGCATTTGAGGAAGCCCATTATCAGAATATACAAGCCAACTATGGAGATGCCCATTATCAGAATATACAAGCCAAGTTCTATCATGAAGATCATGGTGCTACTTTGAAGCACAAGTGTGGAAAAAGAGATAGTAGCAATTGTCCCTTCTCTCTTTTTCTCTCATTTTATTTTTTCTCCCCCTCCTTTTTTTTCTTTCCCTTTTTTTCTTTCTCCTTTTTTTTCTTTTTCTTTTTTGTGGGCTTCTTTGGCCTCTTTTATTTTTATAAACTCCGAAGTCCCATCCCGACTTGTGGGGGATAGTCTTCATCATCCTTTCCTCACTGGGACAATGCTCTAATAATGAAGATCATCACACTTTTATGGTTTTACAACTCAAGAATTACAACTCAAAGCTAGAACAAAATATGACTCTATATGAATGCCTCCGGCGGTGTACCGGGATATGCAATGAATCAAGAGTGACATGTATGAAAATTATGAAGGTGGCCTTGCCACAAATACGATGTCAACTACATGATCATGCAAAGAGCAATATGACAATGATGAAACGTGTCATAATAAACGGAACGATGGAAAGTTGCATGGCAATATATCTCGGAATGGCTTTGGAAATGCCATATAGGTAGGTATGGTGGCTGTTTTGAGGAGGGTAAATAATGGGTTTATGCTACCGGCGAAAGTTGCGTGGTCAAATAGAAACTAGCAAAGTGGAAGGATGAGTGTGCGTATATCCATGGACTCACATTAGTCATAAAGAACTCATATACTTATTGCAAAAGTATACTTAGCCCTCGAAGCAAAGTACTACTACGCATGCCCCAAGAGGGATAGATTGGTAGGAAAAGACTGTCGCTCGTCCCCGACTGCCACTCATAAGGAAGACAATCAAAAAAACACCTCATGCTCCAACTTCGTTACATAACGGTTCACCATACGTGCATGCTACGGGACTTGCAAACCTCAACACAAGTATTTCTCAATTTCACAATTACTCAACTAGCACGACTCTAATATCACCACCTTTATATCGCAAAACTATAGCAAGGAATCAAACATATCATATTCAGTGATCTACAAGTTTATGTAGGATTTTATGACTAACCATGTGAATGACCCATTCATGTCATATCTCTAAATAGATATAAGTGAAGCAAGAGAGTTTAATTCTTTCTAAAAAAGATATGCCCATGCTCTAACAAATATAAGTGAAGCAAAAGAGCATTCTACAAATGGCGGTTTTCTATGTGAAGAGAAACATGCAATCCAAACTTCAACTGATATAAGTGAAGCACATGAAGCATTCTATAAAGCCATACTCAAAAGATTTAAGTGAAGTGCAATGAGCATTCTATAAATCAACCAAGGACTATATCATACCATCATGGTGCATAAAGGAAAAGTGAAAACTAAATGCAAAAGACGCTCCAAGTCTTGCACATAATGCATAAACGAAACGAATACGAAAACATACCAATACTTGTTGAAGAAAGAGGGGATGCCTTCCGGGGCATCCCCAAGCTTAGACGCTTGAGTCTCCTTGAATATTTACTTGGGGTGCCTTGGGCATCCCCAAGCTTGAGCTCTTGCCTCTCTTCCTTTTCCTCATATCGGGACCTCCTCGTTTAGACACTTCATCCACACAAAACTTCAACAGAAAACTCGGTAAGATCCGTTAATATAATAAATCAAATCACTACTCTAAGTACTGTTGCAAACCAATTCATATTTTGTTTTTGCATTTTGTATACTGTAATATAACTTTTCCATGGCTTAATCCACTGATATAAATTGATAGTTTCATCAAAACAAGCAAACTATGCATCAAAAACAGAATCTGTCAAAAACAGAACAGTATGTAGCAATCTTAACATCCACCATACTTCCTGTACCCTAACAATTCTACAAAAAATAGGAAAAATAAAAAAGTTGTATATAAAGACAGTGAAAAAGGAATCAGAAGCAATTGACGTTCCATCTAAAAATGTAAAATCGCGCACTACAGCCAAAGTTTCTGTCCTACACCATACAAACCAACAAGCATTGTAAACATCCTAAAGGAAAACCTTGGCACATTAGTTTTATAATATAATGGAATTATACAAGGGGATAATTATTTTTGTTGAAAAGTTTCTGTAGTCAAGATTCACAAAGTTTCCGTGAGCATGAACAAAGTTCAAGGCTAGCTCCCACTTCAACAATGCTTGTCTTTCTTACTATCACTTTCCTTTTTGAAAAGTTTTTAGGTTCCCCTCTTTATTTTTGTTTTGTTTTTAAACTATATAAAAGCACTCAACAGAAATAAATGACTCTCTAAAACATCCGGGTTGTCTCCCTGGCAGCGCTTTCTTTAAAGCCATTAAGCTAGGCATATAGTGCTCAAGTAATGGATCCACCTGGATCCCAAGGTATATCAAAGCCAATTTTAATTAACAATGATTTGTAATTTAGTAGTGAGCACAAAGTAACATATATGAAGCAATGACGAAGTCTAACTCTCTTCCTATGCATCGGCATGTCATAAAAGAACAATTCATGCACACATAGTAAAGGCCAATGCATAGTATAAACAGTTTCTTGCAATTCTATTGTGTTGGAAACATAAAGAGGCGGAGATGTAGTTCCTCTCTCATAATAATTGCAAGTAGGAGCAGCAAGCACATGCATATTACATTCATCAAAATTATCATGTGCAACGGTAAAAGGCAACCCATCAATATAATCCTTAATAAGCACAAACTTCTTCGATATAGTGTAGTCGGGAGAATTCAAAAAGATAATAGGACTATCATGCGTGGGTGCAATAGCAACAATTTCATGTTTAACATAAGGAACTATAGCAAGTTCATCTCCATAAGCATAATTCATATTGGCATCTTGGCCACAAGCATAGCAAGCATCATCAAAAAGGGATATTTCAAGCAAATTCAAGGGATCATAGCAATCATCATAGCAATCATCCTTCGGTAAGCACGAAGTGGAATTAAACAATGTATGAGTTGAAGAGTTACTCTCATTAGAAGGTGGGCACGGGTAGCTAATCCGCTCTTCCTCCTTTTGTTCTTCACTCTCCTCATCATCTTTTTCATCCAATGAGCTCATAGTTTCATCATTTTCTTTTTCCATAGCTTCCTGCAAAATATTAGCCTCTTCTTGGACAGCGGGGTAGGCCTCAATATATAGGCATTAGAAGCATAATTATCATAGAAATATTCAAGTATGGCAAAATTTTCAGATTTGTAGAGAGTAGCATCATACTTTTCAATCAAAGAAGCAATTTCATATGCACCCTTAAAAGCAACAAATTCGTCAATTTGTTAAACATCATAGTAATTATAAACACCCTTAGCATATGAAGATACGATTCCATTATCACTAAACAAGCATTGGTAGGGAAGGTGTTTCTTAGGGTTTTCAGAACAACAAGTAACATCATATAATTCACATAAAGTCCAATCATAGCATTGCAAACGTTGAATTTGATCCCATAATAGTTTCCCTTTTTCAGATATACGATGTCGCACATAACAAGCATGCTCATCTAAAGATTTGCCCTCAACTAAGCTAGTTGGGGTTTCAGCACGAGCACAAAGGGATCGAAGATGATCCAAGTAAAAAGCTTCAATAGTGTGATAGATTTTGAGTGGTTCTTCAACCATTGTTGCAGTAGGTACAACTAAGTTTTTTGGTATTTTGTGTTTCCTACCCATAACTAAAGATAGAAAAAAACTAAGAACAGCAAATAAAAATTACTTAGTGATAAAGCAAACAAGCACACACGAGAATATTCACCCCACGCTATGACTCCCCGGCAACGGCGCCAGAAAAAGTTCTTGATAACCCGCAAGTATATGGGATAGTTGTAGCCTCTTTCAATAAGTAAGAGTGTTGAACCCAACGACGAGCTAAAGGTAGAACAAATACTCTCTCAAGTCCTATCGGCCACGTATATGACTCTACGCACGCTTGACATTCGCTTTACCTAGAACAAGTATGAAACTAGAAGTACTTTGTAGGTGTGATAGGATAGGTTTGCAAGATAATAAAGAACACGTAAATAAAAAGTAGGGGCTGTTTAGATAAAGATGCAATAAAGTAAGTATAGCGAGTGTGGAAGAGTGGTGGTAGGAGTGGTGAAATTGCCCCTAAGCAATTGACTACGTTACTAGACCGATAGCAAGTTTTATGTGGGAGAGGCATAAGCTAACATACTTTCTCTTCTTGGATCATATGCACTTATGATTGGAACTCTAGCAAGTGCCCGCAACTACTAAAGATTCACTAAGGTAAAACCCAACCATAGAATTAAAGCATCAAGTCCCCTTTTATCCCATACGCAACAATCCCCTTACTCGGGTTTATGCTTCTGTCAGTCAAGCAACCCACCATAAAAGAATCATGAACGTATTGCAACACCCTACAGCGAGAATCCCTCACGCTTGTGCGACACGGAGGGCACAATAGGACAGCAACATAAGCACAAGCAAATTAAATCAATCATAGCAATTCATTAATCACTGGTAGAACAACGAAAATCTACTCAGACATCATAGGATGGCAACACATCATTGGATAATAATATGAAGCATAAAGCACCATGTTCAAATACAGGGTACAGAGGGATGCGGGAGAGTGGACTGCTGAATATAGAAGGGGGAAGGTGATGGAGATGTTGGTGAAGATGACGGCGGTGTTGGTGAAGATCGCGGTGATGATGATGGCCCCCGGCAGCGCTCCGGCGCCACCGGAAGCAAGGGGGAGAGAGGCCCCCTTCTTCTTCTTCTTCCTTGACCTCCTCCCTAGATGGGAGAAGAGTTTCCCATCTGGTCCTTGGCTCCCATGGCTTGGGAGGGGCGAGAGCCCCTCCGAGATTGGATCTATCTCTCTGTTTCTGTTTCTCTGTTTCTTCCCCTTCACCATTTCCTTTATATCTGGAGATCCGTAACTCCGATTGGGGTGAATATTTTGCCCAGTTTTTTCTTGTAAAATTAGCTTTCTTGCGGCAAAAGAAGAGTTTCAACCGCCTTACGGGTGGCCCACGAGAGTCCAGGACGCGCCCAGGGGGGAGGGCACGCCCCCTGTCTCGTGGCCACCTCGGACACTGTTTCACGTTGATTCTTCCTCCGGAAAATCCCAAATATTCCAAAATAATTCTCTATCCGTTTTTATCCTGTTTGGATTCCGTTTGATATTGGTTTTCTACAAAACATAAAATAGGCAACAGACAGGAATTGGCACTGGGCACTGGATCAATTTGTTAGTCCCAAAAGTAGTATAAAAAGTTGCCAAAAGTATATGAAAGTTGAAGAATATTGGCATGGAACAGTCAAAAATTATAGATACGGCGGAGACGTATTAGCCGCCGCGAGGTCACGCTCCTCATCTAACAGATCAAGTGCATCGTGACGTGCTTTTTCATTATCAGCTTCAACGTAAGCCACCACTCGGGGCGAGTCGTGATGGATGTCACTAGGGAGAACTGCCTCTGCTCCGTAAACCATGAAGAAATGCGTGTAACCCGTAGACCTGTTGGGGGTAGTATTGATACTCCATAACACTGAGGGTAACTCCTCCACCCAACAACCCGCCGTCCTCTGCAAAGGAACTATAAGCCAGGGCTTGATGCCTCTCAAAATTTCTCGGTTGGCTCTCTCAACTTGACCATTGGATTGGGGGTGAGCCATTGAGGATACATCAAGTCGAATATGCTCACGTTGACAAAACTCTTTCATAGCACCCTTGGACAAATTAGTGCCATTATCAGTTATAATGCTGTGGGGAAAACCAAAGCGGAAAATCACCTTTTTGATGAACTGAACTGTTGTTACCGCATCACACTTACTGACCGGCTCTGTTTCAACCCACTTTGTGAACTTGTCAACGCCACCAAAACGTGGGTCTTCTTATCCTTGGACCTTTTGAAAGGCCCAACCATATCAAGCCCCCAAACTGCAAATGGCAAAGTAATTGGAATCATCCTCAATTCTTGAGCCGGCATGTGAGCTCGCCGTGAAAATTTCTGATAACCATCACATTTACTGACCAAATCCTCTACATCAGCATGAGTCGTCAACCAATAAAATCCATGATGAAAAGCTTTAGCCACGAGAGATTTAGAACCGGCATGATGACCACAATTTCCTTCATGAATCTCGCAAAGAATTTCACGACCCTCTTTAGGAGAGATACAACATTGAAACGCCTCAGTAACACTGCAATGGTGTAACTCTCCATTGACAATTATCATTGATTTAGACCGCTGGGTTATCTGTCTGGCCAAGGTTTCATCCTCAGGTAACTTGCCATGGGTCATATGTAACACCCCGGATGTAACTTTCCATCTTTGTAACTCCAACTCTTGCCATTTTCGGCTATGTGATATGATATTCCCTCCGTGGTTGGGTTTTGTCTTTTGTTTTGCATTTTATTCATGTCATGCATCTCATATCATGTCATCATGTGCATCTCATTTGCATACGTGTTCGTCTCATGCATCCGAGCTTTTTCCCTGTTGTCCGTTTCGCAATCCAACACTCCCACATGCACCGGCGCACTCCTCTTGTCTCTTTTCATGTGCGGGTGTTGAACGTTCTCGGAATGGACCGAGCCTTGCGAAGTGGCCCTGGCATAGCACCGGTAGACCGTCTGTCAAGTTTCGGGTCATTTGGAGCTCGTTTGGTACTCCAACGGTTAACCGCATAGTCGCAAAGGCCTCTTTTGAGTTGCAGCCCAACACCCCTCCAAAACAGCCCAATAACCCATCTAAGTCACTTCCATGCTCTCCGTCATCGGATGACGATCGTGTGGGCGAAAACCGCACCTCATTTGGACACCCCTAGCTCCCTCTACCTACAAATATGTGCCCATCCCCGAACTTTTCGGGCAAACCCTAGCCCCGCTCCTCTCCCCGCCGCCGGACACGTCCGGACGGAGCCGGACACGTCCGCGCCGACGCCACCCGGCGAACCAGGGCGCGACACGTAGCACCCCGCCACCGCGCGCCGCCCCGACCCGCCGAGCCCGCAGCCGGCCCCCGCGGCCCGCGTCCCCGCCGCCCGTCTCCGCTCGCTCCCGCGCCAAGTCGCCGCCGCCGTCGCCCGCCTCCTCGCTGCGCCACCGTGATCCGCCGCCGCCCGGCGCCATCCAGCCGCTCAGCCGTGCCCTCCTCGCCGCCCGGCCCCGCGTCCGATCGCTCTGGCCGGCCCAAGCTCCTCCTCCGTCCGCCTCCCCGAGCTCCTCTCCGTCCTCTCCGGCGAGACTCCGGCGACACCTTGATCCGCGCCGAGCCGGATCCAGATCTGCCTCTGGTTGACTTTCTTCTTCCCTGAAAATCCACCAAGTCTTTTCCGTCAGTAAATTTTGTTGCATGTTCATCGCACCACAACTTTGCACCCGTGGCTCCGTTTTGGGATCATCTTGATGCCCGAAATGCTGTTGGAAGAGTGCTTCATAATGTTAGCTTCAGATTCTTATCAGAACATGCACTTTTGACATTTTTGCCATGATTGATGTGTGCATCCTATGTACTTGATCCCAACATGTGTTTCGATCTATGTCATGCCATCTTTATAGAGGTGCTTACCATGTATTTTTGTGATCAATGTGGTGACTAGCACAAGAATGCAAACTAGGCTTCGTGATATTGCTGATTTTAGTCCCTGTTCTGCTATTATTGTGATGCCATGTAAACTTGATGCTACAGAGAGATCAATGCATAATTTGAGATACTTCAGTAAGGGTGTTTCAAACATATGGTTATGCTCTATCCATCCATGCCCCTGGTTGCAATTATGGAGTAGTCTAGCATGTCATTTTCGTGCTCTACTTTGCTTCAAAATATTTCCTGGCAGATTGTTTACATGTTATTCAATTTTGCCAAGGTTGTTGTAGTTGATCCGTGTATGCTATGATGTTGTTCTTTCCATGTATAGTTTCTATGCCATGTCTT